>NC_035441.2:21085405-21355405 GCF_002127325.2 Helianthus annuus | reverse complement strand
GAATCATCTGGGGATATCTTGGTTGTCCTTCTGTTCAAAACTAAAATTGTACATGACCCCAGGAAAGAAAGTCACTTGGAATTAGCTCATTTCTATTTGAATGTCTGTATGTTGTAGTCTTGAATCAACTCAGCGTTGTGTAACCGATATGCCTCATTTCTTTCTCTACACTCAGGAGTGCAAAAAACAGAAATTATCTCTTCACGTTCTTTAGTAATTTCTCGAGCCAGGGGCTTGTTAAACATAAATGCTGAATTTTGTGATGAGTCAGCTTTGTCATAGGATTTGATTAGTGAGATCAGCTCATCTGACTTCATTTTGTAACAGTGGCAGTCGGTTGTCACTATTATCTGATTAACATTGCGAAACCAACTACAGTTCGCCTGATCTGGAATCTCTTTTATAGCCTCCAGAAGCTTTCTGTTGCTCATGCGATTAGACACCACCATCCCTGCTTTTTCCATTTCAGAGACCAGTTCAGCAAAACGGCTTGTAAGTGCTTCTATAGATTCACCATATGCGTATCTGAACCCTTTAAGTTCCTGCTCAAGCACCTCTCTCTTAGAAGACATTTTTAAGATATGATCCCAAAAATGTGTTCTTTTAGCTATTTCCTCAACCCAAGCTCAAAGCGAGAACCCGTGTGCTCGCTAACTCAAACCCTTTCAATCGAATGAACGAACTCGCTTTCTAAACCGCACCTCAAAACTCTGTCAAAACTGTTATCACAACCGAACTAACAAACCTTTTTTTTTAATAATAATCCCCCTTTTTTTAATTAAAAAAATAATTAATTAATATTTTTTTTTAAAAAATACTTATTATTATTATTATTATTATTATTATTATTATTATTATTATTATTATTATTATTATTATTATTATCAATGATTATGTAATGATGATCAAATGATTATTATAACTATTACTACCTCCGTCCCATTAAAAGTGTCATATTTTAAGTTTTCAAAGTCTTTATTTATAAACTTTGACCTTAAATAATTTTATTTGTGTTAGATAATACTTGATGAAACTTATATGATTTGAATGTGTTTTACAAGTGTTTTTATCGGGTTAATTTTCATCAAGTTTTATATAACACATAAAATATATAATTAAAGTCAAAGTTTATAAATAAAAACTTTGAAAATTCAAAATATGACACTATTAGTGGGACGGAGGGAGTATTATAATAAATTTAAACCTACACGTTTCTGTCTCTTCTTCACACAACTGTTCCCAAAACCCTAATTTTTAACTCAGCCGCCGGAGAGGATGATGATGATGATGATGATGATGATGATGAATGTGTGAAGAACGGTTAAGTTGGTGATTAACAATGGTGTAGGAGATGGAGATGAACGATATGATTGGCAGTGATGAACAAGGGGAAGTATGACGGTTGAAGGTGAAAACTCAGAGAAATAAGAGATCGACGAGATAGGTATCGGAGAGGATGGTGATAATGGTTGTTGGTCGGAATTGACGACGAAGATGATGAACGAAGAATGATGACGGTGGACGGAGGTTGTTGCCGGAGATATTGAACGTTGCCGATGATGAAGAGTGATGAATTCGGAACGGTGGAGATGACTCGAGACCAAGTGAGGTTGCGACTTGAGAACTCGGATTTGGAAAGATTGGTTGCGAGTCGGACAAGTCGAAACGGTGGTTGCGACTCGTAATCGAGGTTGCGACTCGGAGGAGAACTCACTCGAAACCGTTGTGACTCGAAACCTGCTGGATGATGAACTGATGATGATGGATGGACTCGAGACCTTGTGAAGAACAATGGAGAGTCAATAATGTTGCTGCTGATTATAAATGTTCCGAAACCAATGTGAAACAGATTGATTGCGACTCGAGACCTTATGAGGAACAATGTTCCGAAACAATGGAGAGCTGCTGATTGCGACTCAGAAGTTAGTGACTCGAGACCTCATAGATGGGTGATGATGACTCGAAACTGTTATGATGATGATCAGTCGAGACCTAAGTGAAGATGTGAAGATGACTCGAGACGGAACGGTTGCGACTCGGGAACGGTGTAACTCGAAACCGGTGATGATAATAATGATACTCGAGACCGGTTGTTGAGATGAAGAATGACTCGAGACCAAAGGAATAGATAATTTCCAAATTTGAAAATTTGAAACGAAATTTTTGAAATCTTCAAAATAGGAAAGTTGGTGAAATTTGAAAACAATATCCGAGATTTTGCAATCACTTATCACCAAAAATTTTTAAATCTTTTAAAAATATTTTAAAAGTATTTAAATATATCTTTTAAACACATTCCAAAAAGATCAAAACACCAAAAGATAGTAATTTTCAATAAAATTAGGATGAACACTGCGAAGAACACGAAGAATGCGAAGAACACCAAACCAAAAACAACGAAAATCTTGAATATTTGATAACAAACCGAGCCTAGAAATAGGTTCTAAAGGCTCTGATACCACTTGTAAGTCCCGTGAAACAGATCTTTCAATGATATCAAACCTAATCTTGTGAAAGTGCGGAATCCAATCACAAGATGATTCAAGAAAACCGAAAAATATGAAGAACAAGAACAATACCGAATCACCTTTAAACACTTGCATACGATTCTATTACTTGAAAAGCAAAACCGTCTGGTACAAGTGTTCACAACCAAATCGAATCCTCTAGCTCTCTCTCTAGGAATTCTGTAACAATGAGGTTCCAAGATTCCAACCCTAAAACAAGTTGTAAACTTGTTTATATACATAGACAAGCCCACTTCACTACATGGGCTCCCCTTGGGCCTGCTTGGCCCACATGGCCTAAAGCTTGGCCCAAGTGACCTATAAAGGTCCACAACCTAATATAAACTAACCCGGTACGACCCAGTTCGTAACTATAGCCCGTTGTATTAATTTGATGCGCCAGTCTCACACTTTAGGGCCTAACAGACACACAAATCTCAAAACAATCAATGAAATTTCAAAAAATGGCTTAGTAAGAGGCTTACCATAAAAAATGTTTTCATGTCCTGAACACTGTGTTTCCTGTTTAAAAGGAAAACATCACAAGAGCTCTTTTAAGTCCATTGAAGAGTCTAAAACAACCCAGTGTTTGCAAATGCTGCACATGGATTTGTTTGGCCTAGTGCAAGTCATGAGTCTCAAAAAGAAAAGCTACTGTTTGGTTATTGTTGATGACTTCTCTAGGTTTACATGGACCTTCTTTTTACACTCCAAAGATGAGACTGCAGGTATTTTGCAAGACTTTGTGATACAGGTTGAAAAGCAATTTGACCTTCCAGTAAAAGTCTTCAGGAGTGACAATGGCACATAATTCAAAAATAAGGAGTTGGATGCCTTCTGTGTGAAGAAAGGGATTGTAAGGCAGTACAGCATTCCTAGAACACCAGAGCAAAATGAGGTTGTTGAAAGAAAGAACAGAACATTAATTGAGGCTGCCAGAACCATGCTTGCAGATTCAGGTTTGCCATTAACTTTTTGGACAAAGGCAGTAAACACTGCTTGCTATGTCCAAAACAGAGTTTTGATCAACCCCAGGCACAAAAAGACTGCTTATGAAATTCTATATAAAATAAAGCCATTAATCTCATATTTCAAAGTTTTTGGTTGTCCATGTTTCATTTTGAACTTAAAAGATTCTATCTCAAAGTTTGCAGCCAAAATAGATATGGGATATCACTTGGGATACTCATCCACTGCTAAGGCCTACAAAGTGTTTAATACACGGACCAAAGTAGTGGAAGAGACCTTGAATGTAAAGTTCAATGAACTTTCATCATTGAAAATCCCTGCAAATCCTGTTGAATTGTTTGATCTTGAAAAATTCACTTTTGAAAATACTGTTGTTAAGACTAACAATGCAGGTCCATCAGAGGATTCATCACCAGACTATGGATATGAAATCATCATTCCTCAAAAGTCTGCTTCAAAAGGGAGAGCATCAGTTGTTCAAAACAGTTGTCAAAGCTCAACCACTGCTACCTCAACAGTTGTTGACCAAAGTAGCCCCTTAACCACTGCTTCCACCTCATCAAACACTACTGACAAAAGTCCTCAAACAGTGGATCAAAGTCAGCAGGTGTTCACACCTTTACCTCCAATGCCTCCACCTTTTGAAGCCACTGCTGGGTCATCAAAGTCACTAGCAGTGGTTAGCTCAGATGATACACATATGCAGCCTTCACCACAAAATGCCATCATTCCCTACCAAGGAGAGCTAATCTTCTTGAAATCTCATCCACCAGATCAAATCATTGGCAACATCAGTGAAGGGGTGCTCACAAGAAAGCAGTCCCAAAACATTTGTCTTTTTGCTGGCTTTCTATCACTTCATCAGCCAGTCAAGTACCAAGAGGCACTGAAAGACAACAGTTGGGTAGAGGCCATGTAAGAAGAGCTCCAACAGTTCAGAAGACAACAAGTATGGGAGCTTGTTCCATTGCCAGAGAATGTAAGTCCTATTGGCACAAAATGGGTCTTCAAAAACAAAACTGATGAAAGGGGCACTGTTGTCAAGAATAAAGCCAGGCTTGTGGTTCAAGGCTACAGACAAGAAGAGGGAATTGATTATGATGAAACATTTGCTTCAAGGGAAAATTTTACACGGTAGCAGTTCGGCCCGCTATGCTATACGGAACAGACTGTTGGGCTATCAAGAAGACACAAGCACGCAAGATGGAGTTAGCAGAGATGAGGATGCTGAGGTGGATGTGTGGACACACGAGGTTAGATCGGATAAGAAATGAGGTTTTTAGGGAGAGATTAGGAGTGGCTAGCATATCGGATAAGATTAAGGAGGGGAGATTGAGATGGTTTGGGCATGTGAAGCGGAGGCAAACGACAGAACCAGTTAGAGTAGTGGAAACTCTTACTGTGGAGGGGAGGAGAGGAAGAGGCAGACCCAAACTGACATGGGATGAGCAGATTAGGAGTGATTTACTAGAGTTGCATCTTTCTGAGGACATGGTCCAAGATAGGACTTCGTGGAGGCGTAGGATTAGGATTAAGGACTTCTAGAGGATATTGCAGTAAGGTCTTAGGTGTATTTAAGGGACGTAGGTTTTTCTTATTCTTTATGTTACTTTACCGGTGATTGCCTTCTTGTGTGTATGCCCAAATGATGTTGTATGCTATTATACATGATTTACATTATATTGTGTCACTCTGATCACTTTCTTGGTATTGGTGACTTTTTATTCCTATATTCTTTGACTTGGTGTCTTAGTATGTTGTTCGTTTTCGAGCCGAGGGTCTCTCTGGAAGCAGTCTCTCTATCCCTAGGGATAGAGGCAAGGTCTGTCTACATCTCACCCTCCCCAGACCCTATAAGTAGCGTTGCTATTTGTGGGATTTACTGGGTATGGTTGTTGTTGTTGTATTTGCTTCTGTTGCAAGACTTGAAGCAATCAGACTCTTCCTGGCCTTTGCTGTCAACCACAATATCAAGGTGTACCAAATGGATATAAAATGTGCATTCCTCTATGGTAAGATTCAAGAAGAGGTATATGTCTGTCAACCTCCAGGTTTTGAGGATCCATTTTATCCAGATCATGTCTACAAGCTAAACAAAGCTTTGTATGGCTTGAAACAAGCATCCAGAGCCTGGTATGAAACTCTTTCCACCTTTTTACTTTCCATTGGTTTCACCAGAGGCAGGATTGATAAAACACTGTTTTTAAAATGGAGAGGAAAGGATTTGATGATTGTCCAGATTTATGTGGATGACATCATTTTTGGAAGCACATGTAATAAAATGTGTGAAGAGTTCAGGCAACTCATGACAGCTGAGTTTGAAATGAGTGCAATGGGTGAACTTCAGTGTTTTGTTGGTCTCCAAGTAAGGCAGCTGCAAAATGGCACTTTCATCCATCAAGGCAAATATGCAAAAGAACTTTTAAAGAAATTTGATATGGATGATTGTAAGCCATGTAGTACACCCATTGCAACCAATAAATTGGTCATGTCTGAAGAAAAGGATGATTTGGTTGATCAGACCTTATATAGAAGCATGATTAGGTCTTTATTGTACCTAACTGCATCTAGACCAGATATCATGTTTGCAACATGTGTCTGTGCAAGATCCCAATCATCCCCTAGAAAGTCAAACCTTATTGCTGTAAAAAGGATATTCAGATACCTCAAAGGTGCTCCCACACTAGGTATCTGGTATCCAGCTGATGGTAAAATTGAGCTTTCAGGTTTCTCAGATAGTGACATTGCTGGATGTGATAAAACAAGGAAGTCCACTTTAGGAGGGTGCCAATTCCTAGGCAATTGCTTAGTGTCTTGGCAAAGCAAAAAGCAAGCAGCTGTTTCCACATCCATTGCTGAGGCATAATACATAGCTGCTGCAAGCTGTACAGCCCAACTGCTCTGGCTTCAAAATCAGTTACTGGATTTTGGTATCACTGCCTTGAAGACACCACTCATGTTGGACAGCCAGACAGTAGAAAATATCATCAAAAATCCAGTTTCCCATTCTACCACCAAACATATCGACATCAGACATCACTTTGTGAGGGATTGCTATGAAAAAGGTTTGATTTCTCTGCATCATGTTCCAACTAAGGATCAGCTGGCAGATGTGCTAACCAAAGCATTAGACACATCTACCTTTGAAAGCTTGATCTCTAGGATTGGTATGCTCAACATGGACTAACAGGCAAAATCCTGTTTTTCTATGAATAAAAGCATTAAAATGTTTTCAGAAAATCAAAAATCCATCCTTAAAAATAGCTAAAAATGAATTTTTCATTAAAATCCTAAAAGTCTGCCATAACCACTGATGGGTTCAAAAGTCTGTGCTGCTACAAAAGTTTGTCCACTGCTGAAAGTCATCCCCTGCTCTCAATTTCTTTGGTTAACCACTGATGGTCAAAATCAGTGGTGCATCCACTGCTGAGCCATCTACTAATGGTAAAAAGCATCCACTGCCCTCCATTTCCATTACAACTACTGCCTTCACCAGTTGTTTTCACAAAAGTATTGTTTAAAAGTACTGTCCTTCACTTCACCTGGGGATGGCATGCGGGCAGTACTTAGGGGTCAGACCTTTTGTAACTGCTGCCACGTCAGCATTCACTCTTCCTCTATAAAACCCCCTTTCAACACCCAAACAGGGTTTCACTGTCGAATTGAATTCTCAAAAATTCTCTTCTCAAAGCAGTTTCCATCACATTTCGTCAAATCTCACCACAATCTCATCTTCGATCCTCATCTTCAAAATGAAAAAATCGAAATCATCCGCAAAAGCTTCAAAAGGGGCCTCTCAAAAGGCTACCTCCACCGACATTCCACACATACCATCTCACAATTTACTGGGTCTTCTCACAAAACCCGGCAACATCGATACATTTGATTCCATCCTCGACATTATCAATGCTTCAAAGTACAAAACTTTGTTAACCGCTGATGCACCGATTTACTTGCAAACTTAGAGAGAGTTTTGGAAAAATTGCATCCTTGAAAAACAAGGAAAAGATGTCATAGCCATTAACTCTTCTCTACAGAAGAAAGTAGTCTGAATAACACCGCAATCCATATCTAAAGTCTTTCAACTCGATGATCTGCAAGGTAAAGATTCTTTCGCTAAAAACGAGTTAAAAATTGACTTCATTGAGAGAGGGTATGCAGACACAATGATGAAGAGGGATACCTGAGAAAAAGGTTTCTTCCCTTCTGCAACCAGATTTTTATTTCATACCCTTCTCATGTGTGTTTCAAACAAAACCACCTCCTTTAATGAAATACCATTGAAAATTCAAAACTTGGGGTATGCTATTTTACAAGAAGAAAATCTTAACTATTCCAAGGTAATTTTCAATGATTTGGTTAAAAATGTTGAAACAAAATCATTCTTACTGTTTCCAAGATTCTTAAGTTATTATTTTGAGAAAAAGTTCAGTAAGGATGATATTGCGGTAATAAACTAAGGTGAATCTTTTCAAATAAACAGCTTAACTGCTAAAACATTTACAAGAATGTTAACACCTTGTAAAACACAAGCAGAGGTGCCTGAGCAGACTTTAGCAGCAAACACTGCTCCTCAGGTATCTGCTGCTGAGCCCACTGCTCAAGGTTATCAAGGCAGCCAAACGACTATCTTGAAACGCACACCTAAAATCACCAAAAACCACAGAAAAAGAAAAATCAAAAACCCCCCAAACCCATCAAAAAGGCAACTCTGGAGGATGAGATACCAGAGCAACTGCCTGTGATTGCACAAAAATCACAACAAACCACTGCTGCTACTTCCTCACAGCAGTTGGTAGAAATATCTCAACCTATACCTGAAACTCCTCCTGTCTCTTCACAAAAAGAACAGGTTGTACAAACAGGGTCACCACATCATGAGGCTCTGGAAGCACTCGTTTCCATCCTCCACAGCCCAATACCCGGGGCAATTCCGCTTTCTAAACCTACCTTCACATCCCCAATTCCACCAAACACCAAACTGCTGTTGGATGCAATTGATTTGAACCTAGCGCAAACCAGTCCTTCTCAATCACCTGTTCATGAGAAAATACTTCAACAAGAGACTGGGCTTGATGTATCAATCTTTGCTAACCCACCAACACAACCTGAGGAGGTTACACCCCTTGAGTTACACGTAACTCTTGGTGGTATTCCAAGTGAAGCAGCCACTACAAGTGTTGAACCTACAGGTTTACACTTGGACAGTGGTTACATCAATAAGACTTCCTTGGAGGCAATTCCTTCTATAACACCTCTGTTATCTGCTAGTGAGTTTGTACTAACCACTGGTAACATCAAAAGATTATCAAGTGTTGAAGGAAGAAGACCCCAGTACCAAGAAAAAGGGGCATCAGTATTTGATGTTTGGAGTACACTCCCAACTTCCACTTCTGATAAAACCACTGCTAGTGGGAAATCAGATGATCCCATTAAGTACCAAGAATTGAAAGAATGTGTTGAAAAATTGGATACATCTGTTGCAGAAATCAAAGAAATGCTGCAACAGTTGTTATCAATTCAAAAGGTACCATCCACTGCTGTTCCATCTCAAACAACTGCTCCACCACCAGCAGATGTTACAAATGAGCTCTGGAACCTCTTTCAACCTTTTCTCCATCAACAATTTCAATTGGCCGAGCAACAACATGAAAAACATGTTCAAAATCTCAAAAAGGCAATGGAGTCTAGGTTCAGGATACAAACGATGACATCAAGGCGATTAAGGCCCATCTGTTGACAACCACTGGCACTGCTCCTCCGACTGTGCTTTATATTGATGACCTCCCTGCAGATAATGCCAAAAAGGGGGAGAAAATTAAGGAGTGGGTAAAGAAGGGGATTGATGATGGGCTATATCTTGATACAGTAACAGGTGCAATGCTCAGAGATATCCCTTTGCCAGATGGTAGTAAAAAGGTTGATGTTACCCAGAATGCACTTTATGATGCTGTCATAAGTGTAAAGAAGGATAGAGTGGCAAAGGATCTAGCAAGGTGGAATGAGGAGAAAAGAGCTTTTATAGAGCTGAATGCGCAGGGTTGTTCTGGTGAAAAGGATGATCAAAATCCGGTTCCAAAAAGAAATCCTACTAGAAAAGTAAGCAAACCCAAATCCACACCATCCAGCCTTCCAAAGCACACTCCAAAACCACTGTCCAAAAGCCACCAACATCAAACCTCCATCCAAACAGTTGTTACAACAACTGCTCCCACTCAAACACACACCACTTCAACACACACAACCACCACTGCCTTACCACCACCATCTATTCCTGCCCTAAAGCAGAAGACAGCAGATGTTAAAACATCTGCTGTAATGACAACAATGGTTGAAACACCAGTTGTTTCAACATCTGTTAGTCAGCCACAAACCACTGCCACCCAAATCACTCCCACTGATCCACCCAAAACATCATCTGCCCTCCCTAAAATAAAAAGGAGAAGGGTTGTCATATCAGATGATGATTCTCAATCACCACCACCAAAAGCTTCAAAATCCCAAGCACTTGTCATAGTTTCAAAACCCATTTCTCTCTCTTCAGCTCAAATGTACAAACCCTTACCTCCTGCAGGTGTTCAATTTCCTCTTGAACTTGTAACAGGCAGAGATGAAATTAAGTCTTTCTACTATGAGGATGACCCTGCCAAAAGGAGCTTGCCATCGATTGAAGGATATCCCAGGCCAACTAATATTGAAGAATACTTGAAAATCAAGGCCAAGCAAGCAGAGGATATCTCAATCAAAAACAAACAAGGGAAATCTGATAGAGAGTATCAACAAAACTATCTGTTTCTACTTACACAGGTCAAAGCTTTGGAACAGTTTGCAAAAAATGTATGTCAGCAAATCTCTGAAAAGGCAGATGAGTCCTTGAAAAAAGACTACATTGAAAATATAATGACCTACAAGACATATAAGGGGGAGAAACACATGTTCAGAAACTGGACCATTCATGAGCTTGAAAAGGAAGTGGCCAGGATTCATGAAATGAGCAAGAATAAGGTTGAGCAGACTCCCCCTGAAAAATTCAAAAGGGTTAAAGCTTATAAAGCTTTAGAGCTGAAGAGAATGAAAGAAGAGCTGATAATTGCTGAATATGGGTCAAAGAACTCTGTGTCTAAGTGGGGAGAAGCGAGGGTCAGGGCCACCTACAAAAGTTTGGAAGAGCTAAGAAAGAAAGATCCAACAGCTCCACAAAATCCTGATTACTCCAAAGCAGAGGTTTCGAAAGGATCATCAAAGCCACATCCCAAAAGAACCACTTCTCCTGCTGGTACTGCTATCTACAAAAGAAGGAGACAAAGCCAGTTAGGTTCTGAAACAGTTCAAGAGATTCTTACTGGAAATGCCATTGTGAAAAAGGGCTTTTTGTTAATGTTGAAAGAAGAATCTGAACTAGAAAAATTCTGCAAACACTACTCAACCAGTTATGAATTGGCCAGCATCACCAAACTCCTCAACAAATAAAATCTCCCAAGAAACCCATCATGCCTAAAAATATAACAGTGGAAAACTGAAAAACAGAACGACGTATTGACTATGGTCAGGGCAGATGGTGAAGTGAAGAAATTTACAAGGGAACAAGCCCTTGGCCTGAGACTTGAAGATTTGCAGGATCTCCTTGATCTTCCACTTAGCAGGGATGAAGATGATACAGATGCCTTAACCTTTGAACTACAATTCAAAAGGCAAATAAGGGAACTGTTGTTGAGGCAATAAAAATCTACAATAATGGAGAGTTTTGGCATTATATGTTCCAGGGGGAGATTGTTGGGATTGAACCCTACCAAAGGAACAGATAATAAAAGCCAAAACTGGATCACAGCAGTAGATTCAGAATAAGCAGATGTTTGGTTGCAAGTCTCTCCCCTTGAAAGTGGTTTCAACATCTGCTGACCTCCTATCTGCTGATCATTCAATCTACTGACCTACAACTGCTGACCAAGACAAAGTCTGATAGAAGAACTAAAGCTCCGCTGCTCAATCTACTGCCTTGGTTCAAGCACTGCTGATCATGACAAGTACTGTTGGGATTACAGCAGTGGAAGGAAGCAACAGTAGTTTAAGTCTGTTTTATGTATTGAAATGTAATATTAGTAGTTAGCATAGCAGTGTTTGTATAGATCAGAGGTTAGAGTTTGTTAGGAGGTTAGATGTCACTTTCATGGTGACGTCAGCTTTGATGCTCAGTGGTTTGCAAGTGCCTATAAATAGAACAGTACTCTGTACTGTTCTGTTCAGCTCATTCACCATCTTCTTTCTGCACGAACAAACACTGAGCTCAGGCTGAGGGGGAGTTTGCATATCATACACACATTGTAATCAGAGTTTAAAAATAAATTTAATCATTTGATTCAGTGTTTGAAAATGTATGATTGATAGCATTTCTTCTGTTTGATTGTGAAAAGTTTGCTTCCATTAAATTCCGCTGCACTACACTTTCATTTGTTCATTTAAATTCAAACAAAAATCACAATCAATCCAAACTCAGATCCTAACAATACTGAAATTCGTATGGTTCATACCTCACACACAGCTTCAAACGATTTCCCTAATCTTGAATCTCTACGCACTCATGTTTCAGGTATTTTTTCAGGTGCTAGGTGGTAGCCAGGAGGGTGCGAAGCACCCGACACGCGTACGCGCCCGCGCCCGCGTCCGGGACCGGGACCGGGACGAGGGCGATGGGCGCAATGTAGCGATTTGATGGCGCACTTTGCACTTCGCACGCTCGCATCGCCGCGAGCCGCTTGGAGACGCCTTTAGTATTTTTTAGATGCGTCTTGGTCGGGTGTTGTCAACTAGAGACTGTTCAAAGTCCACCAGTCAAATGGTTAAGTTACATAATTTGTGACAACCCTTATAATTCCATGTATCCCGTACAATTTATTAATAATAATTAAAGTGTTTGACGACTGTGTGGAATTACTTAACTGCTTTCTGATATCTGTGATATGCTTACATGTGCTTGTCAACATACTAATAGTATGCAGAAAGGTCACTAAATAGTCCGTTTTAATTTCCTAAGTGTTAGAAATTAAAAACGTTACAAAAATATACATGTATGACACTTTACGGATTAATTAAGCACTTTAACGAATCAGTATCCAACCGAACAACCGGACTTTACCCGGAACATAAAAATATTGACGAAGTCATTGTTTTGACTTTCCTGAGCTAGTTAGGGTCCCCGAATACCCTAATACCCTTTATATTAATAAACACGCTTAACCTCCTAACTAAACCTTTAGATTTCAACTTAAACCTAATTATACCATTACAAACCAACCCTTACCCCCCCCCCTCTCCTTGACGGTTCCCCATGGGTGGGACACACCCATGCTTCCTTGATTATTTTAATGGTTGTTGTTTAATATCTAGGGGACACATTGTATGATGGACATTACAAATTTAGATTATAAGTAAACCTCTTGGGTTGTCATTCTCTCACTTCAAACACCCTCAATCAAACTTGCACTCTCCTCTCTTCTCTTGCTCTTGTTTGGCCGACCCCATAGCACACACCACCACCATCATCAAGTCTTCAATCAAGCATTTTCCATACACTCAAGGGTACTAGAGATTATACAACAAAGCTCGGTGCTCTTGGAAGTGGAAGGACCTCCTCCATTCGCTATTAACCATCACTTTTCGACACTCGAACTTCCCTAACCTTGAGCTAGTGGTAAGAACTTAGATCCGCTCATTCTTTAGGTTATTTAAGTGGTTAATAGATGTTAGAATGATAAAAAGTTAAGAAACTTTAAAGCTCATGAACAAGTCTTGAACATAATGTGTTGAAGTGTGGATAAAGAGAAGTTATGTGTGTAAATCATGTAGATCTTGTGTTATGATTCTTGGTTGATGATCTGATGTTTTGCTGGTTAGTATTGATGTTTAATGTTGTTGTGATTAATAAACTTGCTAACGGAAATCAATCGAACACGAACTAGGAAGTTAAAGAGTGAAAACAGAATCTGTCCCGGTTTTACAGCCAACTTCAGTTGGCTGTAAACAGGTCATAAACGCTACGAAAAACTGATATTTTGACTCTAAAACGTGTTATTATGAAATACGGTTCTAATGGCACCGGAATCGTAATTTTTGGACTCCGTTTACTATTTTAAAAGCGTCTTTTCGAAACAGCAGCTAGAGCTGCAATTTTTCAGCTGAAAAAGTGCGTCTTGTTTTCTATTGTAACTTGTAATCTGTGTGGAGTCTGATCACGAAATTTATACCATAGTTGACCACCGATGTATTTGTAATTACCCCACTGGAATTTCGTAAATCGGAGTCGATGAAATTTTAATAAATTGTTCCGTGGACTGTGGTCAGAAATACATAATTCTGAGTTCAGTCCGGAATATGAATTTTTATAAAATATTGGTAGTGAACCGGACGCCGATATTTTTACAAAATTAAATTTGGAACGTTTAAGACATTCTGTAAAAATTTGGGAATTTTTGGAATAATTTAACTATTTTATTCAAATGTCCGAAAACAGCCGGTTTTGAATATTAATGCTGAATTGATATAAGTTGTGACTTGTGTGTCTAAATGTCGAGTATGCTATCTGTGAATGATCCAACATGTTATATGCGTTACGTGCACTATCGTATGTTTGCTTATGAGTAGGGAATGGATGGGAAGTATATATATACGGGCATAAACGGTTAAAGTAATGCTTGCTATGTGATAGATACGTGTAGGAACTTTGTGCGCTATTTGTAAGACACTAAATGAGTAACTGTAAATGATACTAGGACATGATTGACCGACCTTGAGTGTTAGCGATATTTGAGAATCTAACCGAGCAAACCGAGGTGAGTTCACACTTTTCTACAAAGCATGGTAATTTCCCGGTGGGAATGCGAATGGGTACAGGAATAGGGATTCCTCGTCCTTTGGGACGCGTTCAGGAATGTAAATTCCTAGTCCTTGAGATGTGTTCAGGAATGTAAATTCCTCGTCCTGTTGGGACGTATTAGACTTACTGGACTAGAACTCTATCAGCGAAGTCCCTCCCTCTTTGTATCGACTTAATCGCCGAGGCTATGGCGAGCGGGTCATTAGTTAATAGCGCTATTAGGTTTAACAAACCTCACACCGTGCCAGTCGGACGGGCGTGTACTAATGGACTATGGCACGTCGGTGGTGATAGAACACCGACGCTAGGGCACAATTGATTTTCATTAGTAGTCGATATGATAAACGAGTCTGGTAGTTTAAAATACTGGGGTAGCTCCCCACGGCCAAAGTGCCGGGCTGGATAGCCAGGGAAGGTGGACATGGGATGGTTAACTAATAAACGTTTTCGAACTATGGGGTAACCCCCATGGCTGGATAGCCGAATGAGATTAAACTATGTTTTTGGAAATAACTCTAAAATGGACAACCAACCGTGAACTCACTCAACTTTGTTGTTGACTCGTTATTACATGCTTTGCAGGTCATTAAATGCTATGGAGCTTGCATATGGAGGTGGTCGTTGTGGGATGCGAACTGATATGTCTCGTATTTAATAAATAAACTTTATGAACTTATTAAACCTACGTTTTGGACTTTAAACTTATGAACTGCGAACTTATGTTTTGAACTTTATGTTTTATGCTTCCACTGTTAAACTAAAATCGGATTACTTCCTATTGGTCACCAATCGTATTGTGTTTGGTTTTATTTACTTGATTATGTTGTTCAATATGATTGGTGGCTCGATCCTGGTCACGTCACGCCTCCAAGCGGGGGTACTCCGCATGGTGGATTTTGGGGGTGTGACATAATTGATGGTGCCATTCAATTCTAAATTTATTTTTATTGGTTTCAAAATTCATTGTGCTATTGAATCCGAGAATTGATTTTATTGAATGGTGCATTCAATATTCGGTTATCACTTTCGAATTCCTATCAGTATAAATACAAAGCTTTGTACTTTGTTTTAGATATACTGAAATTCGTATGGTTCATACCTCACACACAGCTTCTAACGATTTCCCTAATCTTGAATCTCTACGCACTCTTGTTTCCAGTATTTTTTCAGGTGCTAGGTGGTAGCCAGGAGGGTGCGAAGCACACGACACGCGCACGCTCCCGCGCCCGCGCCCGGGCCTAGGACCGGGACAAGGGCGATGGGCGCAACGTGGCGCTTTGATGACGCACTTTGCACATCGCACGCTCGCATCGCCGCGAGCCGCTTGGAGACGCCTTTCGTAGTTTTTAGATGCGTCTTGGTCGGGTGTTGTCAACTAGAGTCTGTTCAAAGTTCACCAGTCAAATGGTTAAGTTACAGAATTGATGGTGCATTTGAATTCTAAATTTATTTTTATAGGTTTCAGAATTCATTGTGCTATTGAATTCGAGAAATGCTTTTATTGAATGGAGCATTCAATATTCGGTTATCACTTTTGAATTCCTATCAGTATAAATACAAAGCTATGTGCTTTGTTTTAGATATACTGAAATTCGTATGGTTCATACCTCACACACAGCTTCAAACAATTTCCCTAACCTTGAATCTCTACGCACTCTTGTTTCAGGTATTTTTTCAAGTGCTAGGTGGTAGCCAGGAGGGTGCGAAGCACCCGACACGCGCACGCGCCCACGCCTCGGCCCGGGACCGGGACCAGTACGAGGACGATGGGCGCAATGTGGCGCTTTGATGGCGCACTTTGCACTTCGCACGCTCGCATCGCCGCGTGCCGCTTGCAGACGCCTTTAGTATATTTTAGATGCGTCTTGGTCGGGTGTTGTCAACTAGAGACTGTTCAAAGTCCACCAACCAAATGGTTGAGTTACAGAATTGATGATGCCATTGAATTCTAAATTTATTTTTATAGATTTCATAATTCATTGTGCTATTGAATCCGAGAATTGATTTTATTGAATCGTGCATTCAATATTCGGTTATCACTTTCGAATTCCTATCAGTATAAATACAAAGCTTTGTGCTTTGTTTTAGATATACTGAAATTCCTATGGTTCATACCTCACACACAGCTTCTAACGATTTCCCTAATCTTGAATCTCTATGCACTCTTGTTTCAGGTATTTTTTCAGGTGCTAGGTGGTAGCGAGGAGGGTGCGAAGCACCCGACACGCGCACCCTCCCGCGCCCGGGACCAGGACCGGGACGAGGACGATGGGCGCAATGTGGCGCTTTGATTGCGCACTTTGCACTTCGCACGCTCGCATCGCCGCGAGCCGCTTGGAGACGCCTTTAGTATTTTTTAGATGCGTCTTGGTCGGGTGTTGTCAACTAGAGACTGTTCAAAGTCCACTAGTCAAATGGTTAAGTTACAGAATTGATGGTGCCATTGAATTCTAAATTTATTTTTATAGGTTTCAGAATTCATTGTGCTATTGAATTCGAGAATTGATTTTATTGAATGGTGCATTCAATATTCGTTTATCACTTTCGAATTCCTATCAGTATAAATACAAAGCTTTGTGCTTTGTTTTAGATATACTGAAATTCCTATGGTTCATACCTCACACACAGCTTCTAACGATTTCTCTAATCTTGAATCTCTACGCACTCTTGTTTCAGGTATTTTTTCAGGTGCTAGGTGGTAGCGAGGAGGGTGCGAAGCACCCGACACGCGCACCCTCCCGCGCCCGGGAGCAGGACCGGGACGAGGACGATGGGCGCAATGTGGCGCTTTGATTGCGCACTTTGCACTTCGCACGCTCGCATCGCCGCGTGCCGCTTGCAAACGCCTTTAGTATATTTTAGATGCGTCTTGGTCGGGTGTTGTCAACTAGAGACTGTTCAAAGTCCACCAACCAAATGGTTAAGTTACAGAATTGATGGTGCCATTGAATTCTAAATTTATTTTTATAGATTTCAGAATTCATTGTGCTATTGAATCCGAGAATTGATTTTATTGAATCGTGCATTCAATATTCGGTTATCACTTTCGAATTCCTATCAGTATAAATACAAAGCTTTGTGCTTTGTTTTAGATATACTGAAATTCCTATGGTTCATACCTCACACACAGCTTCTAACGATTTCCCTAATCTTGAATCTCTACGCACTCTTGTTTCAGGTATTTTTTCAGGTGCTAGGTGGTAGCGAGGAGGGTGCGAAACACCCGACACGCGCACCCTCCCGCGCCCGGGACCAGGACCGGGACGAGGACGATGGGCGCAATGTGGCGCTTTGATTGCGCACTTTGCACTTCGCACGCTCGCATCGCCGCGAGCCGCTTGGAGACGCCTTTAGTAATTTTTAGATGCGTCTTGGTCGGGTGTTGTCAACTAGAGACTGTTCAAAGTCCACCAGTCAAATGGTTAAGTTATAGAATTGATGGTGCCATTGAATTCTAAATTTATTTTTATAGGTTTCAGAATTCATTGTGCTATTGAATTCGAGAATTGATTTTATTGAATGGTGCATTCAATATTCGTTTATCACTTTCGAATTCCTATCAGTATAAATACAAAGCTTTGTGCTTTGTTTTAGATATACTGAAATTCGTATGGTTCATACCTCACACACAGCTTCAAACGATTTCCCTAATCTTGAATCTCTACGCACTCTTGTTTCAGGTATTTTTTTCAGGTGCTAGGTGGTAGCCAGGAGGGTGCGAAGCACCCGACACGCGCACGCGCCCACGCCCGGACCCGGGACCGGGACCGGTATGAGGGCGATTGGCGCAATGTAGCGCTTTGATGGCGCACTTTGCACTTCGCACGCTTGCATCGCCGCGTGCCGCTTGGAGACGCGTTTAGTATTTTTTTTAGATGCGTCTTGGTCTGGTGTTGTCAACTAGAGACTGTTCAAAGTCCACCAGTCAAATGGTTAAGTTACAGAATTGATGGTGCCATTGAATTCTAGATTTATTTTTATAGGTTTCAGAATTTATTGTGCTATTGAATTCGAGAATTGATTTTATTGAATGGTGCATTCAATATTCGGTTATCACTTTCGAATTCCTATCATTATAAATACAAAGCTTTGTGCTTTGTTTTAGATATACTATTCGTATGGTTCATACATCACACACAGCTTCAAACAATTTCCCTAATCTTGAATCTCTACGCACTCTTGTTTCAGGTATTTTTTCAGGTGCTAGGTTGTAGCCAGGAGGGTGCGAAGCACCCAACACGCGCACGCGCTCGCGCTCGGCCCCGGGCCCGGGACCGGGACGAGGGCGATGGGCGCAATGTGGCGCTATGATGGCGCACTTTGCACTTCGCACGCTCGCATCTCTGCGAGCCGCTTGGAGACGCCTTTAGTATTTTTTAGATGCGTCTTGGTCGGGTGTTGTCAACTAGAGACTGTTCAAAGTCCACCAGTCAAATGGTTAAGTTACAGAATTGATGGTGCCATTGAATTCTAAATTTATTTTTTTAGGTTTCTGAATTCATTGTGCTATTGAATCCGAGATTTGATTTTATTGAATGGTGCATTCAATATTCGGTTATCACTTTCGAATTCCTATCAGTATAAATACAAAGCTTTGTGCTTTGTTTTAGATATACTGAAATTCGTATGGTTCGTACCTCACACACAGCTTCTAACGATTTCCCGAATCTTGAATCTCTACGCACTCTTGTTTCAGGTATTTTTTTCAGGTGCTAGGTGTAGCTAGGAGGGTGCGAAGCACCCGACACGCGCATGTTCCCGCGCCCGGGACCGGGACCGGGACGAGGGCGATGGGCGCAATGTGGCGCTTTGATTGTGCACTTTGCACTTCGCACGCTCGCATCGCCGCGAGCCGCTTGGACACGCCTTTAGTATTTTTTAGATGTGTTTTCCTTTGGTGTTGTTAACTAGAGACTGTTCAAAGTCCACTAGTCAAATGGTTAAGTTACAGAATTGATGGTGCCATTGAATTCTAAATTTATTTTTATAGGATTCAGAATTCATTGTGCTATTGAATTCGAGAATTGATTTTATTGAATGGTGCATTCAATATTCGGTTATCACTTTCGAATTCCTATCAGTATAAATACAAAGCTTTGTGCTTTGTTTCAGATATACTGAAATTCGTATGGTTCGTACCTCACACACAGCTTCTAACGATTTCCCGAATCTTGAATCTCTACGCACTCTTGTTTCAGGTATTTTTTCAGGTGCTAGGTGTAGCTAGGAGGGTGCGAAGCACCCGACACGCGCACGTTCCCATGCCCGGGACCTGGACCGGGACGAGGGCGATCGGCGCAATGTGGCGCTTTGATTGCGCACTTTGCACTTCGCACGCTCGCATCGCCGCGAGCCGCTTGGACACGCCTTTAGTATTTTTTTAGATGCGTCTTCCTTTGGTGTTGTTAACTAGAGACTGTTCAAAGTCCACCAGTCAAATGGTTAAGTTACAGAATTGATGGTACCATTGAATTCTAAATTTATTTTTATAGGTTTCAGAATTCATTGTGCTATTGAATTCGAGAATTGATTTTATTGAATGGTGCATTCAATATTCGGTTATCACTTTCGAATTCCTATCAGTATAAATAAAAAGCTTTGTGCTTTGTTTTAGATATGCTGAAATTCGTATGGTTCATACCTCACACACAGCTTCTAACGATTTCCCTAATCTTGAATCTCTACGCACTCTTGTTTCAGGTATTTTTTTCAGGTGCTAGGTGGTAGCCAAGAGGGTGCGAAGCACCCGAAACGTGCACACGCTCACGCTCGGGCCCGGGCCCGGGACCGGGACCGGGACGAGGGCGATGGGCGCAATGTGGCGCTTTGATGGCGCACTTTGCACTTCGCACGCTCGTATCGCCGCGACCCGCTTGGAGACGCCTTTAGTATTTTTTAGACGCGTATTGGTTGGGTGTTGTCAACTAGAGACTGTTCAAAGTCCACCAGTCAAATGGTTAAGTTACAGAATTGATGGTGCCATTGAATTCTGAATTTATTTTTATAGGTTTCAGAATTCATTGTGCTATTGAATTCGAGAATTGATTTTATTGAATGGTGCATTCAATATTCGGTTATCACTTTCGAATTCCTATTAGTATAAATACAAAGCTTTGTGCTTTGTTTTAGATATACTGAAATTCGTATGGTTCATACCTCACACACAGCTTCAAACGATTTCCCTAATCTTGAATCTCTACGCACTCTTGTTTCAGGTTTTTTTTCAGGTGCTAGGTAGTAGCCAGGAGGGTGCGAAGCACCCGACACGCGCACGCGCCCACGCCCGGGACCAGGACCGGGACCGGGACGAGGGCGATGGGCGCAATGTGGCGCTTTGATGGCGCACTTTGCACTTCGCACGTTCGCATCGCGGCGAGCCACTTAGAGACAACTTTAGTATTTTTTAGATGCGTCTTGGTCGGGTGTTGTCAACTAAAGACTGTTCAAAGTCCACCAGTCAAATGGTTTAGTTACAAAATTGATGGTGCCATTGAATTCTAAATTTATTTTTATAGCTTTCATAATTCATTGTGCTATTGAATCCGAGAATTGATTTTATTGGATGGTGCATTCAATATTCGGTTATCACTTTCGAATTCCTATCAGTATAAATACAAAGCTTTGCGCTTTGTTTTAGATATAATGAAATTCGTATGGTTCATTCCTCACACACAGCTTCTATCGATTTCCTTAATCTTGAATCTCTACGCACTCTTGTTTCAGGTATTTTTTCAGGTGCTAGGCTAATCCCGGCAGTACAATCTGCTTAGGCTGTAGTACCTTGGGAAACACACGGGTTCACCTGGGTGGCCCGAAATCTGTTTTAAGGGAAGCGTGATCTTCACGTGCCTCAGTCACCGTTGTTTTCTTGTAACCTGTTCTTAGTTTGATTTACATTTCTTGTATTCGAATTTCTTTCAGTTTAGTTATGTTCTTATTTATGTATTGCAATCAGATTGTTTATTAATAAAATTCTTATTTTATTTATTTTGTGAACGGTTGTCCTACAAGCTTAAAACAGAATTTTTAAAAACCGTTCACTGTTTTGGTTTTTAAAAATCTTTATAAACAGTTTGTTTTGTTCATTAGCAAACTTTTATAGTTTGTATTGGTTTTCTGTAAACCAATTTGTTTCTGTCATAAACTGATTGAAATTTTTTTTTATCTTGTTTCAGAGATGGCTACTGTTTCAGCAACCACATCAACCACTGTTGGATCCGCATCCACTACCATGGGACCATTGGTTGGTACCCAAGCGGCTCAAGCAGTTGCCAACCATGCTGAAAAACCAGAGAAGTTCACTGGTTTGAATTTTAAGAGATGGCAACAAAAGATATTCTATCTGACCACTCTAAACCTTGCGAGGTTTTTGACAGAGTCCCCTCCTATTCTCGTAGCAGGGACAACTGAGGTCCAATCTGTGAGTGTTGTGGAGGCTTGGAAACATTCTGGGTACCTATGTCGCAACTATGTGTTGAATGGCCTCTCAGATGCCTTGTATAACGTGTATCTCAAGGTTCCAACTGCCAAAGAATTATGGGAGTCATCAGAACGGAAATACAAGACTGAGGATGCGGGTACTAAAAAGTATGTTGTGGCTAGGTTTTTGGACTTTAAAATGATTGACTTAAAAACTGTGATGAGTCAAGTCCAAGAACTGCAGATTATTCTTACTGATATTCTGTCAGAAGGGATGCATCTGAGTGAAACATTCCAAGTGGCCGCAATTGTTGAAAAATTGCCTCCTAGTTGGGTGGACTTCAAGAATTACCTTAAGCATAAGCGAAAGGAAATGACTATCGAAGACCTTGTGGTTCGTCTTCGTATTGAAGAGGACAACAGAATATCACACAAAGGAGGTCAAGTTGAAGCTTCTGCAAAAGCGAACCTTGTGGAACATGGTCAATCCTCAAGGGGTCACAAGGGTAACAAAGGCCACAAGTTCAATGGAAAAGGGAAGAACAAAGGTGTTGACCTTGGGCCAAAGAAAGGTGGTGTGAAGAAGAAGGCTGGTCCCTTTAAAGGGAAGTGTTACAAATGTGGACAAACTGGTCACCGTGCTGACCAATGTAAAGAGCCTAAACGTGACATGGCTCTTATGGTTGATGATGATGATGGTATGCCATTAGTGGCCATGATTTCAGACCTCACTGCCATGGCGAAGGAGGTAAATTTGGTGGGTAACGAGCTAAAAGGGTGGTGGGTTGATACTGGGGCAACCCGCCATGTGTGCCCAGATAGGACCCTCTTTAATACATTTAAAGAGGTGGTGGGAGAAAAGTTGTACATGGGTAATGCTGCTACAACTGATATCAAGGGAGAAGATGATGTGATCTTGAAGTGGACTTCTGGGAAAGAGCTCACTTTGAAGAATGTGCTTTATGTTCCACACCTGCGCAAGAGTCTTGTGTCGGGTTGGATGCTTAACAAGCATGGCTTTCGTTTGGTGTTTGAAAGTGATAATTTTGTTTTAACTAAGTGTGGTATGTTTGTTGGAAAGGGCTATACCCAAAATGGCATGTTCAAACTTAATGTAATGGCTGTTAAGAAAAACATGAATAAAAGTGCTAGTACTTCTGCTTACTTGGTTGAGTCTCGTAATGTTTGGCATGGATGTCTTGGTTATGTAAATTTTAATTCGATGCGTCGTTTAATTAAATTAGATTACATACCAACTTTTGCCATTGACACTAAAACAAAATGTAAAACTTGTGTTGAAGCCAAACAAACAAGATCATCCTTCAAATCAGTTGAAAGAATAACTGAACCCCTTGATCTGATTCACACTCTTGTGTGTGACTTAAAATCAATTCCCACCAGAGGTGGTAATAAATATTTTATTACCTTTATCTATGACAATACGAGATATTGTTATGTTTACTTACTTAAGAGTAAGGATGAAGCAATTGACAAGTTTATCTTGTATAAAGCTGAAGTTGAGAATCAACTCAACAAGAAAAAAAACGTGTGAGAAGTGATAGAGGGGGTGAATATGTTTCACCATTTGGGGAATTATGTGCAAAAAGTGGCATAATACACGAATGTACCCCTCCTTATACACCCCAATCAAATGGCATCGCGGAGCGAAAGAATCGTACACTAAAAGAAATGATGAATGCCATGTTGATAAGTTCTGGGATGAGCCAGGACATGTGGGGGGGAGGCCATTTTGTCGGCTAATTTTTTGTTAAATAAAATAACTTTCAAGAATAAGGACATAACACCTCATGAGTTGTGGTGGCGACAGAAATCATCCTATAAATACTTGAAAGTGTGGGGGTGCCTGGCCAAGGTGATTGTTACACCCCCTAAGGCACTTAGAATAGGGCCAAAAATCTGTTGATTGTATTTTCATTGGATATGCCAAAAACGGTAGCTCACATCATTTTTTTGTATATGAATCCAAGAATCCTGATGTGCACAAGGACTCTATCATAGAGACAAGGCCAGGAAATGTGACTTACTTTGAAGAAGAGTTTCCAATGTTAGTACAAACTCATGCGAGTTCTTCAACAACCAATCATGCAAGTTCATCAACAATGGTTGATGAGACTGCACGAGAGGAAACTCAAGAACAATTAGAGGTTGAAGAGGGTGAGCCAAGAAGAAGTAAAATGCAAAGGACTGAGAAATCTTTTGGGCCTAACTTTCTTACATTCATGGTTGAGAGTGAGCCTCAAACCTATCGAGAGGCAGTTACCTCTTCAGATGGACCTCAATGGAAAGAAGCCATCAAGAGTGAAATTGATTCTATCTTGCAGAATCATACTTGGAAGCTAGTAGATCTTCCACCAGGGTGCAAGCCACTTGGATATCGATGGATATTCAAGAAAAAGATGAAAGTTGATGGCTCTGTCAACAAGTACAAGGCAAGGCTTGTGATCAAAGGGTTTAGACAAAAGGAAGGTCTTGACTATTTTGACACATACTCGCCTGTGACTAGAATAACCTTAATTAGATTTGTGCTTGCAATTGCAGCTTTGAGAAATTTGGAAATACATCAAATGGATGTAAAAACTGCATTTCTCAATGGGGAATTAGAAGAAGAGATTTACATGGAGCAACCAGAGGGTTTTTCTGCTCCTGGCCAAGAGGGTAAAGTGTGTAAACTCGTCAAGTCATTATATGGCTTGAAGCAAGCTCCAAAACGATGGCATCAAAAATTTGACCAAGTTATGCTTAACAGTGGTTTCAAAATAAATGAATGCGACAAATGTGTCTATGTGAAAGACACTTCTAAAGGTTATGTGATCTTATGCCTTTATGTATATGATATGCTTATCATTGGGAGTGATGATAAGATGATCAGATCTACTAAAGACACGTTGAAAGCGAGATTTGACATGAAAGATATGGGTCTAGCTGATGTGATTCTTGGAGTAAAGATCATTAGAACCCAAACTGGTTTGGTGCTAAGTCAATCTCATTATGTGGATAAGATCCTTGAGAAGTTCAATCCTGGGGACACGAGTGTAGCAGAAACTCCAATTGATACCTCTCAACATTTGTCAAAAAATAGAGGCGAGAGTGTTGCTCAATTGGAATACTCAAGGATCATTGGCAGTCTTATGTATCTCATGTCATGTACTCGACCAGACTTAGCATATGTTGTGAGTAGGCTAAGTAGATATACTAGTAATCCTAGTTCAGATCACTGGAAGGGTATGACAAGATTGTTAAGGTATTTGAGATACACGAGAAATTATGGACTGCATTATGGCCGAAATCCAGCTGTTGTGGAAGGATTCAGTGATGCCAACTGGATATCCGATACGAAAGATTCCAGATCAACAAGTGGTTATGTGTTTACCCTTGGAGGAGCAGCTATATCTTGGAAGTCATCCAAACAAACTCTTATAGCTAGATCCACAATGGAATCTGAGTTTATCGCGTTAGATAAAGTTGGAGAAGAGGCAGAATGGTTGCGTCAATTCTTGGAATATGTTCCAAGATGGCCTAAGCCTTTGACTGCTATTTGCATACATTGTGATTGCCAATCAGCTATTGGTAGAGCTCAAAGTGCAATGTATAATGGCAGATCAAGACACATGCGACGTCAGCATAACACGATACGACAACTACTCTCAACTGGAGTTATCACAATTGACTATGTGAGGTCAAAGGATAACATTGCGGATCCGCTTACAAAAGGCTTAAGCAGAGAGGTAGTACATAAGTCGTCGATAGGAATGGGTCTAAAGCCCTTGGAGTAAGTTTGTACAATGGTAAACCTATCCTAGAAGATTGGAGATCCCATGATCTAGGCTCAATAGGACCACCTAACTGTACGAACTGAGATCATTGTGGGGGAGTACCTCAACATACAAATGGAGTTACAAACTTCCTAGTCCATTCCTATTTATAATCAGTGATATCAAGAGAGGTTAAGCATATGGCTTTTAATGATTTGTAAATCACCTATGTTAGAGAGAAGTGGGGTCTCTTCAAATGGAATTGGGGGCACAATTCCTAGAGCTCTCGCAGAACCAGGATGGTGCTCCATGACCATAACGGACACAACTATGAGGGGTTAGCCAGACCAGGAAGAGTAATGTGTGATGTGTAATGACGTCTACATAAAAAGGGGTTGGTTCAAGGACATCGTGTCTACTAACCGCTAGGAGAATAAGTATATGTCACAAAGGAGGGTTCAAAGGGAAACCTACTTATCCTGCATTACTTAACCGCTGAAATTTTATCATGAGACTTGAGTGTATGGGACGATCTCTATTCATGTGGGGGATTGTTGGAAATTTAATAATTAATATTATATTATGAGTTAATATAATGAATTTTTAATATTTAAGCCAAGATGAATGAGAGATCTTGTACATTAAGTTTGTGTGTTGGAACCATAAACATGTGGGAAATTGAGCTTGTCCCACATAGGTGGAGAGATAAATATTTTGTGGATTTATACTTAGAACTTTCTACACGAATGTATTCTTCTCTGACAACTCACACCTAGTGGTAGCCAGGAGGGTGCGAAGCACCTGACACGCGCATACGCCCGGGACCGAGACTGGGACCGGGACGAGGGCGATGGGCGCAATGTGGCGCTTTGATGGCGCACTTTGCACTTCGCACGCTTGCATCGCCGCGAGCCGCTTGGAGACGCCTTTAGTATTTTTTAGATGCGTCTTGGTCGGGTGTGGTCAACTAGAGACTGTTCAAAGTCCACCAGTCAAACGGTTAAGTTACAGAATTGATGGTGCCATTGAATTCTAAATTTATTTTTATAGGTTTCAGAATTCATTGTGCTATTGAATTCGAGAATTGATTTTATTGAATGGTGCATTCAATATTCGGTTATCACTTTCGAATTCCTATCAGTATAAATACAAAGCTTTGTGCTTTGTTTTAGATGTACTGAAATTCGTATGATTCATACCTCACACACAGCTTCTAACGATTTCCCTAATCTTGAATCTCTACGCACTCTTGTTTCAGGTATTTTTTCAGGTGCTAGGCTAATCCCGGCAGTACAATCTGCTTAGGCTGTTGTACCCTGGGAAACAGACGGATTCACCTGGGTGGCCCGAAATCTGTTTTAAGGGAAGCGTGATCTTCACGTGCCTCAGTCACCGTTGTTTTCTTGTAACATGTTCTTAGTTTGATTTACATTTCTTGTATTGTAATTTCTTTCAGTTTATTTCTGTTCTTATTTATGTATTGCAATCAGATTGTTTATTAATAAAATTATTATTTTATTTATTTTGTGAACGGTTGTCCTACATGCCTCCGGGTTAACCGTATCCGTGCCATCAGATTTTCCTTTGTTCTTTCGATCTCGCTCAGAAACGTCGGAGAGTCTAGGCCGTTGCTGTGTACCAGAATCATAGCCTTTGCCATACCAGTCTTCTGGCATGTCGCGGGTTGCCACCACAAGATATGTAGTTTGCTCGCGTTGACGTTCTACCATGGGTGCTGAAGAAACAGTGATCTAATTAAGGTATTAATCAGAGGGGTTTATGTTCCTATCATAGTGGTTAATCTTCTTTGAGGTATTTGAGCTCCGACTGGTTAATCAACCTGCAAAACAGAACACCGTTACTCGTTAAGAGGGGAATGTGGGGGTTTCCCTCTTAACCGGGCTCCGGCGTGAGAATAAGCGACTGCTTTGAGAGTAATTAAGTAGTTAAGAGTAAGAGCCGAGAGAATAGAATGAATAACCTGAGGAATGAAGGTCTCTATTTATAGCCGGAGAGGTGTAAGAGGTTGTGGGCTGATGGGCCTTGGGCCAGAAACGGACAACAACGAATATGCTCTTTGCCTCGCTGGCCTCGACTGCTTAGTGGCTTCTAGATGCTCGTCGGTGCTGGCGCACCTTGATTGGAGCCACGTGTCATTGTTGTCGGCCTTGTTGTCCCTTCTGTCATCAGCAGACAAGTGGAGATCGTGGGACAGTTGTCCCCGTCTCTTGATTGGTGCCATGTAGGCGTCCTTGTGTACTTATCTTCAGAAGATCGTGGCGCACGATTGAACAGAGCCTGCTGGACGCTCATTGGCTCTTTTTACTGCCACTTGTACCCTGTGTACCTCTGTAGGTAACAGCGCGTCTTCCTATGGGGAGGATCTTGTTTGATGGCAACTAACCCGCGCGGGGTTAGTGTGCTCACTTATACCATTGTTTTTATACTAAGTGTTGCTATCTGAGTTTATTATGTGCTCTTCCTCGCGCGGGGGTAAGTCACAATGTGATGTGAGCTGCGCGAGGTTGTTATTATCAAGTTGTTATGCTAAGGAGTATGGTCTCACGTGCAACCTGTTATGAGGTTTGCGCGACTTTTTGGGACCATACCCCTTCAAGTCCCCCCAGTCCAGTGCTGCACCATGCGCAACGCAAGTGGTTGGAGCTCTGGACTTAATAAAAATAAGAGAAGGGAAATTGTCCTTTTGGTCCTGACTTGTAAGGCGCATGTAGAAAACTGTTGTTTTCGATGCGCAGGTACTAGGCAGGTGTCGAGTGATTTCTTGTTTGTCCTTTTAAGCGCGTGGGGTTATAGTGGTTTACGTATATCTGGCGCGACTCATATGACTTCTGCATGAAGTTATTTGCATGTTTTATGGCGGGAAACTTCGAAATTTGAACTTCTGACAGGTTGGTGAGATAAGTCGCTGAGAGCGACGTTTGAGTTGACCCCTGGCACGGGTGTCATCATGCCGCCTACGGCGGTTGCACTTCGTGTCAGGAGAGTGAGGCCCACGCGCGCGTGGTAACCGTCACTCCTGGTTTCCCGCTTGACGTGGCAACCACCTGTTGGTTAGCCTAGCGGCGAATTCGGCACGGTTACCCATCGCATTAAATGCGATGGGTATATATATCCGAAGAGAAAGGTGAGAGATTCACTCTCTTCGTTTCTTCTACAATTTCCTCTCAAAAGGTCTTTGAATCTTCAAAGTGTTCTTCATCTTCTTCAAGATTTCTTCAAATCTTCAAACTTTTCTTCGTTCTTTTTTCCAGATCCTTCTAAAATATGAGTGAGGAGCACCAAGAGGTTCCTGCTAGTGAGGAAGGACCGGTTCCAGTCCTTAGATGGGACCTAGGTTTGTTCGAACAGATTGTTCGGAGCTTCAGATTCCCACCGGAGTGGGACGCCCGGTATCCGGCTCAGGGCCAAACCGCGGCTGATGCCCCACCCGGCTATCTTACCCTTTATGAAGATTTCTTTCTTCAGGGTAACTTCCGGCTGCCGGCGACCAATTTTCTGGGTAGTATCCTTTCTTACTACCAGTTCCACATATCTCAGATGAGTCCACCTGGGATGGTGAGGGTGAGACACTTCGAGTTCTTATGCCAGTCTCATGGCATCGAGCCAACTGTCGACAAATTTCGTTCATTCTATCAACTGCAGAGGACGATGGGGTTCTTTTCGTTTGCAAGCCGAGGTGCGGCGAAGAAGATCTTGTTAAATCCACCAAAGAGTTTCCATGACTGGAAACCCAAGTTCTTCTTCATCAGGGAAGAAGTCGTGCCGGTCGCTATGACCTTTAGGGAATGGACTGAGGCCATACCCAAGGAAGATCTGCCGATCCCAAAGACGGCTTTGTGGTATCAGCAGCTGACCTCAACCCCTAACCGTGTGTTTGGGGAAAATGTTCTAGTTGCAGCGAAGATGAGTGACCAGTGGTCACCTAGCAGTAGGGAAGTTCCCGTTTTAAAGCTTGGCGATCAAGGTTAGTCGTTTTTCTGTTCTTTGTCTAAGTATGATTTCTTTGATTATTGCTTATGTATCTCCGTTTATAGAAGTGCAACTTTACCAAGCTGCCTTCTCTACTTTTGGAGGCTCCATGGGCGTTCGCCCAGTGCGCGATGATGAAGAAAGCTGGTATGACCAGATTAAAGGAAACTTCATGTTTCCAGCTGCTGATGCCTTCGCTTCGCCGCCAACTGCTACTGAAGGTGCGCAATATCCAAAACCTCGTCCATTGCGCTCTGTGACTCTCGCTGGGAAAGAAACTTTCTATCTTTCCAGCGAGGAGTCCGTAGGATCTTCCAGCGGCGAGCTAAGCTCTTGGTCTAAAATATTTGCAGGTGTGTTGCGCGACCTGGGGATTGACCCAGAGGAGAAAAAGAAGAAACCGGTGAAGAAGAAGAAGAAAGCGGAGCCGGAGGTGACCAGCAAGGGCACTGGCCCTAGTCGCGCAACAGCTGCTGCTGGCAAAGGTACTCTTCGCCTTCGTCAACGTGACTTGGATGATTATGTGATCATCAGTGACTCATATGAAGGTTTATCTCATGTAGCTAAGGGAAAAGCTGGTGCTGGTGGGTCAAAGAGTTCTGGGAGCGCGGGTTCTCGTAACCCCGATGCTGGCGCGACCCCCAGTTTTCCCGAAGATGTAGAAGAGGAGGAAGATGCTGGTGCCCGACTTATTGGGCGAAAGAGGGGTAGGAGCGAGGCTACAACTGGTGTGGCTTCCGCGCCTCAATCTGTTGTGATCCCTGCGATAGGGAAGACGAGCAGGTTGCGCTCGTTGTATCAATTTTCTCCTGGTATGTTCTTTTCTTCTCTTTTCTTCTCTAAAAAACCTTTTTTGCTTACACTTGCCTTATTTTGCAGAGATCAAGAAGAAGACCCCTGAAAAGGCGGTTACATTCAGTGAGGCGGGGGTAAAAAGGCCCAAGATAACCGTTAAGTCCACTGACGCTGCAGCTCAGGATGCCGCGAAGGCGGCTGAGGCGCAGCGAAAGGTGGAGGAGGCGCGTAAGAAAGAAGAGGAGAGGAGAAAGAAAGAAGAAGAGAAGAAGGTAGAGGAGGAGAGAAAGAAAAGAGAGGAGGAGGAGAGGAAGCGGAGGGCGGAGCAGGAGAGGCTGGCTGAGGTGGCCAGGAAGCAGGCCTTGGAGAAGGAGGCAGCGGCGAAAAAGGCTATGGATCAGCCTTTGAAGTCTCCAGGTCCTGAGGTCACCAGGCCAACCAGCACTGGCCCTGTTCTCACTTCGAAAGGGTCTGGCCGCTACTCTTCTAGCGGCGCGAGCTCCGGTGGAGCTGGGGGTTATAACCCTAATGTGATAGGGGCGAAAGATACCGTTGGAGATATCTACTACAAGACATATACTGAAGAAGAGCGCGGTGATGTCCTCCATCAAGCCCCCTGGAGCTTAAAACAGAAGGATACATTTATTGAGTTTGGCGCTTCGCGCGAATGGTTTTTGAATTCTTTCCCCCCTGGTGAGGTCAATCGGCAAAGGGCAAAACCCCATGAGATGTTATATCGTACTTATATTCTTGGGGAGGCCAATGCCCGCGCTGCCAACCACCAGATCGTTCGCGAATGGCGAACGATGGTTCGGGAGCGCGCCGACTGGGAGGCTTATCGCGAGCGTATGCTGAAGCGAATTGCGGAATTTGAGAAGTCGAAAGCTGCGTTCGACGAAGAAAGAGCGAAGTTTGAGGCTGACAAGAAGGCGGAGGAGTGGGGCCGCGAGGGGCTGCAGAAAAAACTCCACAATGTTGAGGAGCAACTGGCCAAGGAGAAGGCCGAGTTCAAGCGTATATGCGCCCAAGACAACGAGCGTACTTATGCTCTACGACAGAAGATCGTTGCTCTTGAGGCTAAAGTTGCGTACTTGACCTCAAAGGTGGAGGAAGCGCAGGGTGAAAAAACTGCCAAGCAGCAGATGGAGGTTAGTTCTACTGATTCTCGCTCTTCTTTTTGTTTATGAGATTTCTCTAAGTCAATTCTCAAGGCGTTTGTCAATTTTTAGGTTGAGCTGACTGAAGCCAAGGTGCAATTGTCTAACAAGGACAAGGGTCTCCATGCCAAGGACGTTGAGATAGCGGAACTCAAACGTCGCTTGAATGAGCAAATCGACAGATGCGAGTCCTTGGAGATTGACCTTGAGGCTGAGAAGGTCAAGGCTGCTGATGCTGAGGAGGCGCGTGCTGTGAGCACTGCCGCGCTGAATGTGGCTCAAACCAACTATTCTGAGGCTCAAGGTATCGTCGATACACTTGTCTCAGAAGCGGAGTGGATGCGCACTCGTGGAGTAGTGTTGGTAAGTGCCTTGTGCTTTTTTCTTATGTTGACTTGAAGAGTTTTCTTTAATGCTTATCTTTTGTTGAAGGTTGCCAACTCCATCCTGAATGCAAACGAGCTAGATCGCGCCGTGGCGGCTCTGACAGATGCGGCGCGTGCGGTGGGTCATCGAGGAGGCTACCTGGAGTGTGCTGATCATGTTGAGCAAATGCTTGGGCAAGAATTTGACACAAGCCATTGCTCAGTAACAGAACGTGCCGATGTTGCGCTGGCAAGTGCTGAAAATTCCTATGACAACCTCTCCTTGCCTATCATGGAGTTGGTTGTCGAATCGTTAAAGAAAGACGACTGGTGCCAGCGTCTTAAGGCAATCCTCGATCCACCGGTTACCGTCGAGTTGTCCGACGAAGAGCCAGTTGGTGATGATGGCGGTGATGGTGATGATGATGGCAACGATGATGATGGTGAAGATGACGGAGATGATGGTGATGATCGTCGCGGAGAGTAGGAGAGTTTGTTGAGTAGTTAGTTGGTAGGCATTTGTGCCTTTGTAACTTTTTTGAATATTCTTATGTATGATGCTGCGCGGTCGCGCAAGTTGTTAATGAAACATTTTGTTTTTTCCGTTGCAATTATTGCATAGTTATAAAACTTTATGCTAAATTAGCTCGAATAAATGGAAGCGTTTTGTAAGTATTTAGGTGATCGTCCGGTCTCGCGCTTTGTTTGCGGAGGACCTTGGAGGTGGTTTGAACCGTCCTGAAAAGCTGTAGTGTTTTCGCGCTAATCAAAAGTTTAACATGCATTTGTAACGAAAAAATGTAATAGAAAAACATGTCGTATGTTTTCATTTAAGTCGGAAGTTGGCTTTTAGGCCTTCATACATATTTGCCAATGGCTCGTAGCCGGCATAGCGAATTGAAAAATGGCGCAAGGCCCAAAAGATTACATATAGCATTTGCGCAATTGTTGCGCATTCCAAGTTCTTGGTAAGATGTGGCCATCTAGGGTGCGCAATTTGTAGGCCCCTTTGCCCAGGACCTCATGAATCAGATATGGGCCTTCCCATTTAGGTGCCAATTTCCCTGGGCGTTCCGCATTTGATGCTTCGTTGTCGCGAAAGACGTACTCCCCTGGATTGAAGGTACAAATGCGAACCCTTGTGTTGTAGTACCTCTCCAGCTGGGTTTTGTACTTGGCCTCTCTGATTCTCGCGATTTCGCGTCTTTCTTCTAACAGGTCCAAGTCTAGGCGCCTTTCTGCTTCATTGTCAACCGTGTTGACCATTGTCATGCGTGGCGAGGGCAGGCCAATCTCTGCTGGGATTACCGCCTCTGAGCCATAGACCAGGCTGAAAGGGGTCTCGCCGGTACTCGTCTTTGGCATGGTCCGATGAGCCCATAAAATGCTTGGGAGCTCATCAACCCATCCGCGCCGCCTTGTCCCTAATCTGGCCTTTATCCCTTCGACGATACATTTGTTCACACTTTCCACTTGTCCGTTGCCTTGTGGGTGCGCAACGGAGGTGAAAGTGTGTTCGATGTTCATCTCCTTCATCCAGTTCTTAAGATCGTCCGAAGCAAAGTTGGTGCCATTGTCTGTCACGATCTTGAGTGGGAGGCCAAATCTGCATATGATGTGCTCCCATATGAATTTGCGCACAATCATAGCTGTGGTGGATGCGAGGGCTTTGGCTTCTACCCACTTTGTGAAGTAGTCGACAGCTACTATGATGAACTTTACGGCGCCGGGAGCATCCGGGAAGGGTCCCACCATGTCAATTCCCCATTGTTGGAAGGGCCATGCGGTGGACACGGGGATAAGATCATTTTTAGGGCGCAGCGTTTTTGGAGCGTGCCTCTGGCAAGAGTCACACTTGCGGATCTCCTTCATTGCATCGACATGCATACCCGGCCAGTAGTAACCGGCGCTCATGATCTTCGCGACAACCATCCGTGGTCCGGAGTGAATGCCGCAAATCCCTTCGTGGATTTCCCTTATCAAATAATTCGCGTCCTGGGGGTCCACACAGCGCAGTAGTGGTCCCAGGAAGGATTTTCGGTACAGGATACCGTCATTCATTTCGTACTGTAGGGCTTTGGTTTGGACCTTTCTTGCTTCCGCTTTGTTCTCGGGAAGCACCCCTTCTTGCAAGTATTGGATGATGGGGGTCATCCACGATGTTTGCCCTGTTTCGATCACATTCACCTGTCGCAGCAATACTGACGGGTTCTTGAGTACCTCTATCCTTACATCCTTGGCGAGATGTTGAAAGGAAGTCGAGGCGAGTTTGCTCAGGGCATCTGCGGGCTTGTTTTCTGAGCGATTGATATGTATGACTTCGTGGGTTTTGAATTGTTGGAGAAATTCTTTCGCTTGTTCCAGATATAAAGCCATGACTTCCCCCTTTGCGTCGTATATGCCATTCACTTGACTGGCTATCAGGAGTGAATCAACATGTGCGCGCAAGTTTTTTGCTCCCATCTTGATGGCGAGGCGTAAGCCTGCCAGAAAATCCTCGTACTCAGCTTCATTGTTGGTGTTTTTGAAGTCGAGCTTAATGGCGTAAGTAAACTCGTGCTTTTCTGGGCTTACTAGACGTAAACCTGCTCCCGCGCCATCTTCATTTGATGCCCCGTCAGTGTAAAGCATCCAAGTTTCCTCTGTTGTGTTTTCCTTGGGAGTCTCTATCATTTCGCATTCCTTGATCTTATCAGCCGGCACTTCTGTGATGAAGTCGGCGAGGACTTGCCCCTTAATGGCTGGGCGCGGCCTGTACAAGATGTTATGGCCGCCCAGTTCAATGGCCCATTTTGCCAACCTGCCTGATGTCTCAGGCTTCTGAAGTATAGTGCCAATGTGGAAGTTGGTAAGCACAGTTATCACATGGCCTGTGAAGTATCGGCGCAATCTTCGGGAGGCGTGTAGTAGCGCAAGAACCAGCTTTTCCATTGTGGAATATCTTGTTTCTGGGTCTGTGAGTACCCTGCTGACGTAATAGATCGGGGTTTGCACACCATTCCTGTCTACCAACAATACTGACCCTACTGCCTTATCCGAGGAGGACAAGTACAGCACAAGGGGCTCTTTTTCAAACGGTGCCGTCAGCGTAGGGAGTTCGATCAGACACGCTTTCATTTGTTGAAAAGCTGTTTCGGCTTCCAGGGTCCATTTGAACTCTTGCTTCTTTACACAATTGCGCAACGTGCTAATGAAGGGATACGACTTTGCGGCGTGATTGGAGAGAAAACGATTTAGCGCGGCCAGCCGGCCGGCTAGTCGTTGCATTTCCTTGATGTTTCTTGGTGAGGGCATTCGTTCTATAGCTTGTACCTTCTCTGGATTCACCTTGAAACCGCCGTTTGTGACTATGAAGCCTAGAAACTTCCCTTCTTCCATGCCAAAGGAACACTTGGCTGGATTTAGCTTCATATTTACGCTGCGCAATGAGTTGAACGTTTTTTCGATGTCTTTTAACATTTGGTCCTCCTCGGGACTTTTCACCACTAGATCATCGATATAAACCTCAATGTGCTTTCCGATGTCACCTGCGAAGGTTTTGTCCATCAAGCGTTGATAAGTCGCGCCTGCGTTCTTCAGACCAAAAGGCATCTTTGTGTAGCAGAAGATTCCAAGGTCTGTTCTGAATGCTGTCTTGTCTTCATCTTCTAGCTTCATCTGCACTTGATGGTATCCTTTATAGCAATCCAGAAAGCACTTCCATCGGTATGGCGCGAGAGAATCAATTTTTTTATCGATCTCAGGCAAGGAATAGCAATCCTTTGGGCACGCCTTGTTGAGATCAGTGTAGTCTACGCACATGCGCCATCCGCCATTTGATTTTTCTACCATCACAGGGTTCGCGACCCAGCTTTGGTATCTTACCTCTCTCAGGATTCCAGCCTTGAGCAACTCACATACTTGCTCATTCATCGCTTTTGTCTTATCCGCGCCTAGGCTGCGCCTTCGCTGGACTTTTGGTTCTACAGAAGGGTACGTGTTTAAGCAATGCTCAGTTATGTTGCGCGGGACGCCGGTCATGTCTGACGGGGTCCAGGCAAATATATCCATGTTGCGGAACAGCAGTTGCTTTAAATGTTTTCTGATGTCTGACGAAATGGCGTGGCCAATTGTCACTGTCTGCTCTGGGTACTTGCGGTTTAAGACCCATTTTTCTGGCTCGGTCGTAGAGACCTTCGCCGCTTTTGTTGGGCGCAGCTCTTCAGTTGACATCACTTCTTTCTTGGCGTATATGATTGCGACGCCTGTCTTGGTAGGAAAACCTATGGCAGAATGAGGTGTTGAAGTCACCATGTTTAGTTCGCCTTGTGTTTCCCTTCCAAGAAGCACATCATGCCTTGATTTCACTGGCATTACCATAAAGTTCACATTTGTTGTTCTTGAATGTTTCCCGTCAGAGAGCGTGACAGGGAAACTGATTTGGCCGAGAGGGAAGACCATTTCATTGCAAAAGCCGGACAAAGGATAATCGACTGGCTCGAGTCTCGCTTTGTCTTCTTCATCGAATTGATTGAAACATTGTACGTAGATGATGTCGGCTGTGCTTCCTGGGTCGATGAAGATGTACTCTGTTTCATAGTGACCAATTATACCAGTAATGACGACGGGTCGTGTAGCGCGAGGACCGCCGCGCACTACTGGGAATATGACTTGCTGTTCTTGCCAAGAAGGCTCGTAGGGCCGTTTGCCTTTTTCTCTCACGGTGTATCTTGGTCCGTTGACCATGTGAGTCTCTAGCCGTCTCACCTTTTTGTGGCTGCCTTCATCGTGACGCTGGAGCTGACGGGTGTCCTTGCGCACATTCTTCACTAAATGGCTTAGCTTGCCGCTTTTGAGCGCTCTTTCGATTTCCTGGCGCAAACTGTAGCAGTCATCGGTCAAATGCCCCGAGTCTTTGTGAAAATCGCAGTACAAGTTAGGGTCTTGCCCTTTCTTGTTTGTCATTGGCCTTGGCGCCTTGAAATCGACATTCTCCGTCATCAATACCTCCTTTGGAGTTTTTGTGAGCGGAGTCCAGTGTTTGTCACGGTTGTCGTCTCTGACTGCTTTCTTGTAACCGATTCGGTCAATCGTATCTCGCGCATCTTCTCTGTAACGTGGCCTGTCGTCACGGCCTCTGGGTCTTTCAGACTTCCAATCGTTGTTTTTGTATTTGTTGCGCTTGTTATTGTTGTCGCGCGGCCTCTCGTTTGCTCTTGAGAATCGATCCTCGGAATAATAACCCTTTCCACCAGCAAGGGATTCCTCGGTTTGCGCGACGATCTTCGCTGCTTCCATCAGCTTATCCCACTCTTTTGGCATCCCATCTTTGCCTGTGATGGTTCTAATGAGGCTATCACAGCGTATAGCCTTCTTGAAGTGGCAGCGCATGAGTTGCTCACTGACGCCGCCAATCTCTAAACATTCCTTGTTGAAACGCGTGATGAAGTCCTCCAGACCTTCACCATCCCTTCGCCATATATCTTCTACTTCCGCCGTATCACGCTGATAGCGACGTTGTTGGCTAAAGTAGCTTAAGAACTGCGTCTTGAAATCTGTCCATGACTTAATCTTCCCGGGCGGAAGGCTGTCAAACCAGGCGCGAGCCGCTCCGGTAAGCGTTTGAATGAACAGGTGGCACCACATGGGCATGTTCCAACCTCCCATGCAGCCCACACTCGTGAATGTTCTGACGTGGTCGCCTGGGTCAGTCAACCCATTGAATTTCCCAACGGTTGGGGGTAGCTTCTCTCGTGAGAGTGGTGCGAGTGCGATTTTCGGGATAAACTTGGAGTGTTCCGCAGCTTCCGCTGGTCTGTATGCCAGGCGGAAATCTCGTTCAGCCTCTTCTGTATAGCCAACGTGTTGTCTTGGCTTATAGTACTCGTGGTTTTTTGGTAAACGATTAAAGACTGATGACTCTTCATCACCTTCCCATGTAGGATCATATGGGTCGGTTTCTTCCCATTCATTGTTCATGTTGCGCGGCGTAAGCCGGCTGTGAACAGGGCCTCGTTGAAGGTTCGACGGATACTCGTAGTAACTATCCGTTTCCCCTCTTGTATCGCGCGTGTCTTGCACGCTTAAACGTCTTGTAGGGGGAGGCCTGTTGGTTCTGCCTTGTATGTTGGCTGGTGGTGGCATTTGGCGTATCCCCTGACTCGGAGGGGTGACCAAGGACGGTTCTGCCGTCAAAACCGCCTGCTGCGCGATGAGCGATTGGTATGCTGCATTGATAGTGGCGATGTTCTTGGCATACCACGAGGCTGGGGTTTCGCCCTCTGGTAAGCCAAGTAATGCAGATACATTTTGAGGTGGCGCTGGGTTGGACGGTCCTTCGCCGTTGTTACCTGGGGTAACCATTTGTGTGATACGGGTAACGCTCCCGCGCTGACCCCCCTGTGTTGGTGATCTCGACTTCACCTATTTCTTCGACTTGGGCTTGGAGGTTTTGGACTCCTTCACCCAAGGCCGTGTTAGAGTTGGCTCCGAAGCCGAACTCTGGAAAGATTCCTTGACCAGTCATAGTCGAAGGATGAAAAGATGTCAAAGGCTCAAATAAAGAAGATGAGGGTGGTTATAGAAAAAATCGGTGGGCGCCAATGAAGAAATAGTGATCTAATTAAGGTATTAATCAGAGGGGTTTATGTTCCTATCATAGTGGTTAATCTTCTTTGAGGTATTTGAGCTCCGACTGGTTAATCAACCTGCAAAACAGAACACCGTTACTCGTTAAGAGGGGAATGTGGGGGTTTCCCTCTTAACCGGGCTCCGGCGTGAGAATAAGCGACTGCTTTGAGAGTAATTAAGTAGTTAAGAGTAAGAGCCGAGAGAATAGAATGAATAACCTGAGGAATGAAGGTCTCTATTTATAGCCGGAGAGGTGTAAGAGGTTGTGGGCTGATGGGCCTTGGGCCAGAAACGGACAACAACGAATATGCTCTTTGCCTCGCTGGCCTCGACTGCTTAGTGGCTTCTAGATGCTCGTCGGTGCTGGCGCACCTTGATTGGAGCCACGTGTCATTGTTGTCGGCCTTGTTGTCCCTTCTGTCATCAGCAGACAAGTGGAGATCGTGGGACAGTTGTCCCCGTCTCTTGATTGGTGCCATGTAGGCGTCCTTGTGTACTTATCTTCAGAAGATCGTGGCGCACGATTGAACAGAGCCTGCTGGACGCTCATTGGCTCTTTTTACTGCCACTTGTACCCTGTGTACCTCTGTAGGTAACAGCGCGTCTTCCTATGGGGAGGATTTTGTTTGATGGCAACTAACCCGCGCGGGGTTAGTGTGCTCACTTATACCATTGTTTTTATACTAAGTGTTGCTATCTGAGTTTATTATGTGCTCTTCCTCGCGCGGGGGTAAGTCACAATGTGATGTGAGCTGCGCGAGGTTGTTATTATCAAGTTGTTATGCTAAGGAGTATGGTCTCACGTGCAACCTGTTATGAGGTTTGCGCGACTTTTTGGGACCATACCCCTTCAGGTGCATAGTTGGCGAGGTTCGAGTAATTGTTAATGTCTGAACTTAGGCTTGAACCGGAGGTAGCTGGTGACTTGTTTTTGTTAGCCGGAAGAAGAAAATTTTGCCGGTGCGGGGTGGGATGTATTGAATTTAGAGGGTGGATATATTATATATAGATGGTAGTCTAGCCGTGTGCAATTTAACGTCAACCCAACGCATATTCTTTTCATATGTTGTGAGCTATTGAATTACTATATAATCAGTGTATTATGATTAAAGAAGACTTTCATAAGGCCTTACAACGTGTATCCGAACTTTCATAGAAAATTACGAAAAAAGACAATGTTGAATTGTTGATCAAGACTTTTATAAAATAGATACACATTTTCAACCTTTTAAAGTGTTTAGGCCAATCATAAATCAACATATGAGGCTTAGCACATAAATTGATGTTTAGATGGACAAAGTTAGCCATAGTCTATATTTTAGGAAGGTAAAAAAGTGCATGTGTTTATTATGTAAAAGCTAAATCATAAATAAATCCGATGAAGAAAAATACAAATCAATTTTTTATTTTCTCAAAGATTGCAAGAAACTGATCACAGTATCACACAAATACAATTCTTAGGACCATCTTTCTCCACGTAGTGTGCCTCCGGGTTAACCGTACCCGTGTCATCGGATTTTCCTTTGTTCTTTCGATCTCGCTCAGAAACGCCGGAGAGTCTGGGCCGTTGCTGTGTACCAGAATCATAGCCTTTGCCATACAAGTCTTCTGGCATGTCGCGGGTCGCAACATATGTACCGCTGATATACCGATCATCTGCCATGGGTGCATAGTTGGCGAGGTTCGAGTAATCGTTAATGTCTGAACTTAGGCTTGAACCGGAGGTAGCTGGTGACTTGTTTTTGTTACTCATTTCTAGCCGGAAGAAGAAGAAGAAAATTTTGCCGGTGGGGTGGGATGTATTGAATTTAGAAGGTGGATATATATAGTCATATAGATATGGTAGTCTAGCCGTGTGCAATTTAACGTCAACCCAACGCGTATTCTTTTCATATGCGAACTATTGAATTACCATATAATCAGTGTATTATGATTAAAGAAGACTTTCATAAGGTGCATCCGAACTTTCATATTCATAAGTATTATATATTAAAAATTTTATCTATACAAAAGAGAAAAATTATTAAAATAGAAAATGTTGAATTGTTGATCAAGACTTTTATAAAATAGATACACATTTTCAACTTTTTAAAGTGCTTAGTTCAATCATAAATCAACATATGAGGTTTAGCACATAAATTGATGTTTAGATGGACAAAGTTAGCCATAGTCTATATTTTAGGAAAGTAAAAATTTGAAAAAGTAAACATTCCACATTGTTTATTTTGACAATTCTTTAATATAAAACTAAGCTTAAAACGCTAAAAAAAGAGGAAGAAAAAAAAACCTCAAAAAAAGAAAAAAAAAGAGGGAGAAAAAAAAAACCTCAAAAGCTAAATAGTCTTTTAATAGGTGTTTAGGTGATTATGTTTGGGTGTTAGGAGTGGTTAAACACCCTAAAGTGGCAAATCAAAAAACTGATCAATCAGAGTGCGTCATTTCAATCAGTTAAAAATGTTTAAACTTTGCTGAAAAATTTTGACAATGGTTTAAACACTTGATGAGTGGCAAACATTTTTTTTGTTTTCTATTTTTTTTAAATTTAACATAAATGGAAAAAACATCAACTTTTTATAAATAAAAATAAAGCATTACATTTTAAATAAAATCTAACTTAAAAAAAAACTAAAAATCACAAGGCCATCCATATTTTTTTGCGATCTCACGTTTTCTAGCGAGTGTGATTTCCAACATCGCAGGGTGAACATTGTCGGTAGGCCGATTATACGTCTCCAAGTCCTTGTCGAACATTGTTTGTCGCAACGCCTCTCGTTGCTCATCCGCCAAGGTCAAGATTTTTTCTTCTCGTATACGTTTAATTTCCATTATCTCTTTTTTCATGGCCTTGTACTCTTCGAATTTGTGTGTTATATCTCTTGGATCTTCGTTTCTTGAAGACGGTCCTTTGTCCTTTTTCTCCTTTCTCGCTTGTCGTCTTGGTGGGGGGTGAAGGATCCTCGTTTATGTCGGGAATACCGAATCCGCTCGAGATTTCGACATTCGATGATCCTTGTGTATAATTACCCGAATCCGAAGACTTTTTTTTTGACCCAAGCCGGAGCTTTCTTCACCCAACAAAGGTACCGGCAACCACTTTTGATTTGTTCTAACAATCTCCCAAGCCCAATATGAGCAAAATCAATTTTTTCTTTGCTTTTGTAATCCTTTAATGCTTGCTTCATTACATATGCATCGTCATTCCCGCTAGGACGTAAACGATCCTAAAATAATAAATTATCAACAACTTAATCCAAATATTTCGTTAAAAAATAAACGTATAAAAAAATTACCGCTTGATAATATAGACCGTTGAATGTGTTAATTTTTGTTTGCATCGTCATCCATTTTGATCGAACTTGGTGGTGGGTTCGGTTACTTCCTCTGACCGTTTCATTGTAGTAGTTTAGAACTGTCTTCCAAAACCCATCCGCCTTTTGTTGATTGCCTTTCTTTTTATTCAAAGTGCAATGAACAAAAGCCTTTGCCAACGCCTCTTCTTGTCTAGGCGTCCAAGTTTCCCGTTTCGCTTTTCCTTTTCTTTCCGATTCGGCTACATTTTCGTTCACGGGATTTTCTTCAACCGCAACATCTTCATCCTCATCTAACTCTTGTTCTTGGGTTTCCGGCACGAACTCCTCATCGGAGTCATCTTGTACGTCTCTCGGTGATTGTAACATTAGGGTTTGAAAAGGTCTCGGTGATAGTGAGCTTGGGGTTTGAAAAGCAAACGGGTCAAAAGCATTTTGGACTTCTAGGGAGTAATCATAATAACCGGGTCGAGTCATCGTCGGACCGTGTTGCATCCAATTTTGGATGGGTTGGGTATCATAACCGAAAGGTTGATGCATGGGTTGGTTAAAATAAAATGGATGTTGGGTTTGATTCGCAAACCCAAGGTGCAGATGAAACGGGACACTAGAACCACCCGAACCACGTTTATCTTGAGTCATTGACTTCGAATCGGACCCTACCATTTTTTTCTTGCCTTCACCTTTGTTTGAGCCTTCCATTTTTCTGAAAAGATTTGAAAAAATTATAGTGAAATGTGATAAAAATGGATGAGAGTGATGTTTGGAGAAAATGGATTTGAAATGGTTAATTTATAAAAGGTAAAAATGAATTTTTTTATTCTCCAACGGCTATAATGCCGTTTGAAACCATGGCCCCCGCGTCGGCATGCACTCCTCGACCCTCTTGATTTTCGGCATCGGCAAAGGGTTGGCGGCGGTGTTTGCCGCGCGGCAAACCCCTTTGCCCACTCCACTAGGTCACAATAAGCTTTTCTGTATTTGAATAAAGCTTTGTTGTATCTTTTCGACTTTTCAAGCTCTTATCCATCTAAATGTCTTAAAGTGACCGTTCTTTCCCTAAATTTTACATAAACTATATTTGTTCGTTTCTTGGTTATTGTAAATGCGTCATATTAGTGAAATAAAAAAGAATAAATAACTTAAAGAAATTAAGATTAAAAATAGGTCATATACACATCATCATTTTCATGTTCTTTAGCTTTATTCAAGGTAATAACAGCTATTATCATTATCATCCGTCACCACGAACTTTTTATTTAGCATAAAAGGGAACATTCATTCAACTAAACAAAGGCCTTTTGCCAGTGTAGTATCAGATCAGAGTAGTATTAAGCGGAAGCGAAACAAAACACACATACACTAGTAGAAAATACACGAGAATTTGCGTGGTTCCGTCAAAATAGCCTATGTCCACGGGTTGCAACTAAGGTTTCCCTTTTATCAGATGCTCACAACTATTTACACGAGATTACAATTACATGAGATTACAATTACATCATGTGTATTCATAGAACAAGATTAAGGTTAACTACATAATCAACAGTTTAACTAAGTGGGCCTAATAACATAATTAGGGTCGGTTGTCAAAGTTTACGAATCCAACAATCTCTCACTCGGAGGCCACAAAGTCCATCCAAATAAACTGATCACCAGTAACTTCAATCATCTTTACATTCAAGTCTTCCAAGCCTTCAATCCAAGAACAAGCTAAGACTCTAGTCCTCAAAGCCTCTAGTTCCCAAGAACAAGCAAAGACTCCAGTCATATCCACCTAGTTGCAACCACCCCTCTCAACAAGTACGTAATGTAAGATTAAATATATTATGTATTGGTATTTAATCTATAGCCATCATAATCATTTACATTATAGAGATCAAAATATATTAGAACCTATTAAATAATTAGTTGGTAATTGTTGATGGACCATATTACCCTTATTAACTAATTAGGGTTTCCTCCTGGGTGCTTATATAAGGAGACTTATGTGGAGGTTAAGGGGTTACACAGTTACACAATCAGACATCCCATTAGCCATAACATCATAATGCTCGACCTCCTCTCCTACAACCGATACCCTTTTCGGTTTTCTTAGCCACCATCATTAGATTGCACCCTAAGGAGGAACCAGACCAAAACTGACAACTATGTCAAACACTATTGCTGCATCTACATCTGGATTCTCTGCTGGCCTGTACTGATGCAATCAAAGGTATGTTTTCATGTTTTCCTTCATGTATAAACAGAACTGAACCAACATGTGGTATCAGAGCATATGTTGATTAGTCAGTTCTGTTTTCGTATCCATAATTCTGGGATTGAAACTTGGAAAACGGAATTTTGAAACCTTATGAATCATAACAGCCGGTTTCGAGTCGGCCTTGTCCACTCGAGATCATTGTTTTCGGATAAAAGCTTAATCATATGTTTATTCGAAATTAACTGGTTTATGTTTTAGCCGAAATCTGTTTAGAAAATTATTAATTTTCAGGTTTCGGGTTCCAGAATTTTATGTTTTACTTTTTTAGGGTTCGTCACTTGTTCTTAGAAAATTCGAAAATTCTATTATGTTTTGGAATATGATTCGGATTATTAAGTGTTTTTCCTGTTTTTGATCTGTTTTGTCCTCTAAAGATTTCGAAAAACTGTTATTAGATAAACAGATTATGATTTTGAAATATTTGATAAAATTAAATCTTTATTAAAACAGGAAACACTATCATAAAATCCCTTAGATTTCGAATTTTCGGTTATGATATCACAATTAACAGCTGTTGACGAGGTTGCTACTCGCAACCATGAGGTTGCTACTCGAGACCATGAGGTTGCTACTCGCAACCATAACGTCATTAGTCGAGACCGTAGTTGCGACTCGCAACCATAACGTCATTAGTCGAGACCGTAGTTGCGACTCGCAACCATAACGTCATTATTCGAGGCCGTAGTTGCGACTCGCAACCATAACATCATTACTCGAAATCGTGGTTGCGACTCGAAATCTCTAACGGGTGGTTTGCTATTAAATGATTGGTTTTTGTAATTATTTAGTTAATTAATGAGGATCAAATAATGTTTTACAAAACCAAAAATGGCTTTACTTGAATGAGTTTTTGATATATCATTTCTGGCCAAAGCTGACTTGATACATCTACTTATCGTTCAAGTATTACGAAAGCTATGTTAAGTGTGCATCATAAGCATGAATGTTTTAATATCTGGCCAAAGCTGATTTAATTCCTTCATAGATGGCATACTTAACAAGTGCATAACTAAAGTGATTGTCTCAATTTCTGGCCAAAGCTGATTTGTTACAACCACTTTGCACACATGCTTAAATGATTACACTTCTGGCCAAAGCTGTTTTGTCTTCGTTTAAGTAGAACTTTAAGTAGTCTATTATTTTGATGTTAGTAATAGACGTATCACAATCTCTTCACATAATGATCCTTATATTAATGATCCTCAATTAATTTTTTGTGATCATTTTGTCTGCCTTATTCTTAGTACCCATAATTTTACTCACTATAATTTTCTTCTATAAATCTCATCCACTCTAATTCCTAAACCTAAAATGTTTGCTTTATTTAAAGTTTCTATAAGAATTAGCTCTTAAATTAAATACTTGATTATCTCTTAAGACACGATAACCCTATTGCTCTCTTCTGATAAGGCACTACAGAAGAAAAGTAGAGCGTGATGATTAGGATAAATCGAACATGATGTCTCTTATGATAATCAAGAACTCTCTTACATGATTGCTATCACTAAAGTTATTCCAGATTAAGTTTTCCTAAGACTAATCTATAATTCTGGAATAATCACAAGAACTCCTAAGGTGCATGTCTTCGTTTAAAATTATAAATTATAAGGTTAAGTGGTATATGTGAATATATTATAATGTACAATACCATGACCCATAAAGTTAAGGGCTTACGCATGGAAATAAGTACATTTTCCAGTACATTACATACTAAGTTTTCATTTGTACAATTTGATGCATTACAAATCAGCTATAACACTCAAAAGTACCAAAGTATAACGAGTGTGTTGATAAGCAACATATGTACATAGAAATAAATGTTTGAAACTGGAAAATAAGATGTTATTCACCTTACAACCAATAAAACCTTAAGAGAGGATTGTTCTAAGGTCCATAGACAAATTACAAGTGCTAATCCCAACGTTAAGGTTCTTCAAGGGAAAAATCCCACTGCATAATTATGTCATTAGACTAGGCATAAGCAACGAGACTATCCATTATTCTAGAGAACAGTTGGATACATTAATTAGATAGTAACTTCCTAATGATATTTAAGTCTGATAATTTTAATATTCCAATTAACACATGATTAGTTGATTCTAGTTCCATATGTTTCCTTACCAGAACTCGACAAATAACTAACGTGAGAGTTAGTGACAAAATTAAATGTTAAGGCTATAAGAACCATAATAAGCAGTCTTCTAACAACGCTTTTCGATACCTTACAAATTCTGAATATTAATCAGAATATAGTATCATAATTAACAATGTTATGAAGGTTGTGAGGTTTGCATAGTCAACATAAAGTCACACTTATCTTAAACTCTCCTCTTATTTGTTCTAAATATCTGGATAGAAACATTAGTAAGATGAAACTAGATGATACCTTACTTTTTCACAACTTTTGTCATTATGCTAATGAGAATTTGACAAAAGGAAAATGAGACGTGGAACTTATTCCAAATGGAATATTCAGACATAATTCATTTATCATTTAACAGACTATCAACTTGTATCTAAATTTTGTCACATATGGCCCACTGTCTTAGAAGAACTCTATTCATATATGTACTTAATAAGATTTCTATTAAATATGTCCCTAAAGTTTCTTATGATATCTGGACATTAAAGAAATCAAATAAAGTCTAACATATATATGATAGGTTCCCACATCACGTACCTCATTGAAACTTTTCTTGTAGCATTTTAGAGATATCAAAGATCAGTGGGAGCATTAAGTGTCTTAATAATAACTTGCAATAGTTGCAAGAGGTGGGGAGTGAAAATTTTACATTACCTCATAAGTTTGCACCTCTTGTACAAGACACCGCTCCATCACGACACTGTTCTATCATAACTTGCCTCCTTAAAATCTAATGCTACTCTTACAAAAGTTTCATTGTTGCTTAATTGTGGGCACATTTAGATTTCTTGCCTAAACTAACATAATCCTCAACAAGAGAAATCATAACGACTAATGTCATTAATTTGTTTTCTCTATTAGAATTTGTTGGTCGTTACACATTGACCCTACGCATGCTGAGTTCCTAAAAATTTCTAAGCTCGGTGGGAGCAGTCAAAGTCCTTATCATGATTTGCAAGGAATACAAGAGGCGGGGGGAAGAGTGTCATTAAATTTCACTCCGAATTTAACTCCGATTACACCTCTTGTATACCATACTGCACCAACCCTTACAACTTAGAATGAAAATGATAGCAACCTAACCAAGAGCTAATCCATAAAACTGAAACTTCTAATAAACCCAATAATCAACTCAGGAGGTCATCTAGGTTTAAAAGCCTACTAACTTTGATGATTACATAACCTCCCTAATTGAAGTTGAAATGGATTTTGGAAAAGTTTACTGATCCTATCTCTTCAAATTAAGCCATTAGTGTCAATCAATCCTCTGAATGAAATAAAACTGTTTTCTAGTAAAACTGATTTTATGTGTTTGTGTAACGTTTGGGATTTGATTGAATTACCTAAGAGTGTTCATAACTAAACCAAATCCTGATATAAGCGTTAAGACACAAAGAGGCATGATTGGTTGTCAAAGGGTGTACTCAGGAAGAGATAAATTATTAAAGAATCTTTATTACATATCTAACAAAAGATTTCTTTGAGGATCATCACTGTTCTAGTAGCTTATAATAGTTTTAAGCTACATTAGATGAACATTAAAACGATTTTCCCTAACAAATGGCTGACACATTTACATGTTCATTAGATAACAACCTAAAGTTTCAAACTGAAGGTTAAAAGAACAATTTGTTTGTAAGCCAGTAATATCCATGTATGGGTTAATGCGAACATCATAATGTGATGAAAAGCTAACGTAATTATTTTCATCAAGAATCAAGTGGATTAATGTACCTACCTCAAGATGAGTGAGAGCAACTAAGATAAACTTGTCTATATAGATGATATTCTTTTGACAAGTATATGTTACATAAGTCAAAGCATTGTTAACACAAACTTTGATATAATAAACCTCAGAGATATCTCTTACGTGATTGATATCATAACATACTGAGATAGACCCAATGGGATATTAGTTCCGTTCCATAAATTTAACGTTAAATGGGTCCTTACATATGTAACAAAATACTGCTCTCCTTTAGAGGATAATAGGATAAATGAGATTATTTCCTTATGCTTCATTAATTGGAAGCCTTATGTAAGTTTAAGTCTATACTCGTTTAGATATTACTCACATTGCAACACACTAGATATGTCTGGATTAATGTGTAGCATCTAATGGAGTATTACAATATCTTTAAAGAAACGAGAGACTACAATTTAAAGAAGAAGTGAGAATTGAAACCGGTTTATTACTCTAACTTTGTGATATTCAAAGATTATTAAAATGTAATTTCGGGTATATCTTTATGTCAGCAGACAAAACTTATTTCATGGAGGAGTCATAATGCACTGATATTAACAACTTAAGTTATAACGACATAATGTAGTCACTAAATGTTGTTGGAAATTTATCAGTGGACTCATAAGTTTATTAACTCCATATAATTAATGTTTTGAAGAATTAGTGTGATAAAGTCAGCTACCATGACTCCTTGAACAGTAACAGTTCAAGAGGTGCTGCATTAAGTTTCGATACGCAATTAATTATTCGTTTATGAACAAATTGAGGAAACTAAGTTTTGTATCGAATACATTCATGATATGCTTAAGGATCCTATAACTGAAGGGCTATTACCCATAAGTCTTATTAAGAGAGCTCATAGACGGGTATTAATTAATAGTCGTGCGCAATTGCATATCGTACTATGAATGACTAAGTATTAGTTAATTTTCCTCATCGGTTTGATTTTGTATGTCTCTAAGAATATGTCAAGCTAGCATAATGGCATATAGACAAATATAGTTACAAATCAAACAAAGGGCTTACGCGTATTTTGATCATAACGATTAGGTTTTAAATTAAGGCTATAGTATGATTAATGGGGGTCCTGAGTCGCATAATGATTCAACGGCTGTATTTTTCTGCTATAGTACTTGTTTAAGGCTAAAATGAGTGTTAACTCCTGATCAGGCTTATCTAACACTCATAGTAAATGATTACTCGGCTAAGTGGGAGAATGTAAGATTAAATATATTACGTATTGGTATTTAATCTATAGCCATCATAATCATTTACATTATAGAGATCAAAATATATTAGAACCTATTAAATAATTAGTTGGTAATTGTTGATGGACCATATTACCCTTATTAACTAATTAGGGTTTCCTCCTGGGTGCTTATATAAGGAGACTTATGTGGAGGTTAAGGGGTTACACAGTTACACAATCAGACATCCCATTAGCCATAACATCATAATGCTCGACCTCCTCTCCTACAACCGATACCCTTTTCGGTTTTCTTAGCCACCATCATTAGATTGCACCCTAAGGAGGAACCAGACCAAAACTGACAACTATGTCAAACACTATTGCTGCATCTACATCTGGATTCTCTGCTGGCCTGTACTGATGCAATCAAAGGTATGTTTTCATGTTTTCCTTCATGTATAAACAGAACTGAACCAACACGTAAGAGACTAGTTGAAGTTCCCTTGAGCTCCAACCCTACAGTCTCACTAGACACAGTCGTGTCTAAAATCGCCACTAACCAATTCCCTGTCTAAACTGGCTTGCACAATCCTTCAGCTCCAAAAATACACCGTGAATTAATACCACTCTCCACATTATGCAAACTATTTCCTAGAGAGCATTTTTTTCAGTCGGAACCTTCGTCTTCAAAACCATACGACTCATTGGGATTGTACCCGGAACACGACTCCTGCTCCCACTATCACCAAATCCTCGGACTGGCTTAGACCCCCGACCACATTCAAATGGCATCCCAGTAGCACCAGGGTTCATGTTTGCAAATTAAACCATCTTCCGCTTACTAGATTCAGTGAACTAGACTTTATACTTGAGAGGGACGGCTACTCCGTCATAAGGTATCTCAACCAAATACAACGATCCGCGTCTCCTTCCACAGACAACAACAAGATTTCCATCAATCACGTTCTACTTTCCACCACCAAACTTAACATCTAGTCCATGTTTATCCAGTTGACTAACTGAAATAAGTTTCTTCGTTAAACCTGGAATTACCCTGACATTTTGTAACTTCCAAGTAGTTCCCAATGGAGTCTTCAAATTGACAACTCCCATATATGTAACATTAAGAACATGATTGTTAGCTAATTGTACCTTTCCAAAGTGTCCAGCTTTTAGACCACCATCGTCTCCCCGTTGTACAAGGTATGAAACAAAGAACCAGAATCCATAGCCCAAGAGCCTGTAGACTCTTCATAGCAAACCGGTATGTCACCATCAGATTCTCCATCTGACAAAACATTGTTTACATGTTGTTTACCATCCTCTTTCTAAGGACCAAGACACTCGTTTTTACATGTCCCTTTTCACTACAGTTCTAGCACCTAACCCCCTAGAGTTCTAGGTGTTTTTATGTACGTTTCGCTATAAATTCAAGTTGGTTTACATTTTGACGTAATTTATTTTGAAATGAGTCATGTCCAATATAATATGTTTTGTGCTTATTTTTATGGACGTTTTCAGTTGGTATACGTTTGATCATAAGCAATTACAAAAAATACTTCACTATGCTCAAATTGCGTTAAAAAACCTACCCCGCAACACAGGCGAATCAATTCTATATATTTTATATTTAAGGGTTACTTTTTTTTTGGGATGGCAAACTAAATTCATGAATTTATCTATAAAGGCAATAACGATGAGAGGGAATAATAGATTTTTATGATTGGTAGAGAAGACCGGAAGGCTGCTTGTAATTGGTGCCACATTACATCCACTTAGGTAGTTTTTTTGTTTTTTTCCGAATGCAGCATCAATACAAATATACGCGGAAAGAAATTGTAAGACAATAATGTAAGTGGTGTGGTGGAAAAGATATTTGATGTTGGACATCTAAACGCGGGTTTGACTCCTGGCTAAAGCAAGTTGATTTATTTTTTATTTATTTATTTATTTATTTATTTATTTATTTATTTATTTATTTATTTTATTTTTTTTTTGCAAATTAGAAGTGTCTAACCAGAACGCTTGACTTTAATAATTTACGTTACAACTCTTAAACTTTAAAACTTACTATAAAGTCCTTAAGATTTAATAAAGTCTTTTTTACTTTTGGTTTATTTTAAGGGTTTATTTACGTTTCAATGTCATGCCATCGTTTTAGTGTTTCTTTTACAAAACTATGGTAGTATTATTTTTTTTAATTTGTTGATTCGGTGTAATTTTTATTCGTGTCAAGCGGCTGTCTGGCACACACTCATTTGTCCGATCAGTGGATATTCGTTAAAAAAATCCCAAATCATAGTGCGCCAAAATAAAATCTGAGATGCAATATCATGATGCCACTTGGCCTAAATTATTCTAATGATGATAATAATGATAATAATAATAATAATAATAATAATAATAATAATAATAATAATAATAATAATAATAATAATAATGACGACGACGATCTATAGCAGAATCTTGTAAGTTGTAATGCAACTGAAACAAACGATACAAAACGGGACAACACGTATTATAAATTCTAAACCATTAAAATCAAGATTCAATTTATAACAATGACAAATTAATATTTTTAAACAATGATGCGAATATATAAACAAAACTCCATGCATCTTATTAGATAAGTAATGAGTTAAATGCTTGGTTGGTCCCTAAGAGCATTCACATTCTAACCATCAAATTATGTGAGGAGGGGTTTTTATATTATAAAGGGTATAAAAAGTGATTGTGAGTAGAGGAGAGAGAAAATGTTACTGTTTATCTTTATATTTGGGGGGACACTGTTCACCCGTTATAATTTTTTAATATATTTTTAAAGTGGTTGTGAGTGGAAGTTAGAGAAAAATGTGATGATAATATTATTTAATTGAAAGGAGAGAGAAAAAGTATTTGTTTTTAGTGGAAATATATTGATATAGGAGTTGTTTTTTAGTGGAATGTATGTATAATTTGATGGATTGGATGTGAATGCTCTAAGGTTTGCAAAAATTGCAGACTTGGTCCCAGTTGTTTATTAATTACACGCGTGGTACTAAAACTTGTAAAAAATGAACTCACTTGGTCCCCTGCCCTAACATCAGTTAGATTTTTCGGTTAACACACCCCATGTGCATGTCACATGCGGTAATCTTGTGTGAAATGTGTGTTTTACCCTTGAAGATAAAAATTGCTGATTACTTCTTCCCCAAATCTCCCCATCACTGCTTCTACCAACATCCATTAGTTCCAATATTTTGACACAGGAAATTCATCAGTGGCTCCTACAATAATCAAACAAAATTAATGGATTTCACCTTACAAATCGGAGATGGAGGGCTTCCAAACGATTCAACAGAGATGGTCACGTCTGTCCGATGGAGGAATAGAGAAATGAAGTCGGTCGAACAAAGGAGGAGGGGGGGGTCGAGGGCTTCCGGAACAGAAGAAGGAGAGTGACGAAATCGAAGAGGGATCTTCTCTTGTGTATCGCCGGAAAATTTAGCATCTCCGATCGGGCACATTGCCGGAAAATCGAGTATCATCTTCATCTTCTACCACGTTTGCTGAAAACATTGAGTATTGTTTTTGGTGTAGCATGTAGAAGTGATGGGGTGTGTGATTGGTTTCCATTGTATATATAAGATGAATTGTCCATCACTTTCACCTTTATAAAGATTTGGGTTTTGGTTGCAGGTTAAATCTCTGTTGAGTAGGTAGCCGGAGAAGAAACCAGTGTTGGGGTGGTGAGGGTAAGGGTTGCAGAAAGACTTAATTGAAGATGATGATGAATTAATATTTTCTTTTTATCTTTAAGAGTAAATAAGGGTAAATAAGTAATTTCACACAAGATTACCCTCATGTGACATGCACATGGGGTGTGTTAACTGAGAAATCTAACTAATGTTAGGGTTGGAGACCAACCGAGTTCATTTTTGACAAGTTTTGGTACCACGCGTGTAATTAGTAAACTACTGGGACCAAGTCTGTAATTTTTGTAAACCACAGGACCAACCAAGCATTTAACTCATAAGTAATCATACAAACACAAAGAAACATAGTCTTAAGAACACATGGTGAAATGAACACAAAAATGTGTATCAAAACGAGAACTAGTTGAAACGCACCAACAAGCCTATAAACATGAACATGAGATACATGGTTCTAGCACCTATGGCCGCTACACCAACACCGCTCTTCATCGGTGGTGAGGAAGTGGATGGTGCGCCAGGAGGAGACGTGGGAGAAGGGGAGTTGTTGGTGTTTGCTTCGGCGGTGATAAACAGTTTTTGGTTGAGTGAACAATGGTTGAGGATCGTGCAAATAAAATAGTGTGGGCCGATAGTGTCGATGGTGAAACTCGCAGGACCGTTGGTTTGAATGGAAAGAGGATTTCCGGTGTTACAAGCATCGAATGCTGCTGATCGTGTAACGTTGGCCACCGTATGATTACCGCTGATGAAATTAAACACTCTTACAAGTAAATAAGTTAATTTAAAAAAAGTTTAGTGTAACGTTCGTCCAGACCCACCAAAAGTTACAAAAAAATGTCCTCAAAAAGAAGTATCAACCATGATAGTCCAAGAGGGTGTTAGAAGCAGTGGCGGATCTAAAAATTTTTTTGACTGTGTTCCTTTTGGTAGATTCTCACTAATTTTCGCTATTTTTTTTTCAAATCATACGAGGTTCTCACTAATTTTTCCCATTTTTTCCTAAACCGAATGGGTTCCCAGGAACCCACAAAACTAGCCTAGATCAGCCCCTAGTTTGAAGTCTCTAAGAAATAATATATTTGTCTGGTAAAAGTTATTTATTTCCTATTTGCGTGTGAGGGGCCATGTGGCTACACTTGTGTCTGTCAAGTCGTTATATTAATAAACGTTCTTTGGCTTTGTTGTTCCAACTAGTGGAATTTTCGTGTTTTGGTGCGGGTTTTCAGTCTGTATTGATTTGGTTTGTTACTGTACAAGTATCGATAACAATGTTGTTTGGCCGATATCGATTTGGCTAATTACGGTACCGTTACCGTAACAATGTTGTTTGACAAATTAAGAAAAACATTAAAAACAAATATTGTACCGGTACCAATGTTAACTAGTTGGTATTGGTTTAGTTTTCAAGAAAAGAACAAAAAATACTATATTTGATACGTTCAAATAATTTTTTTTATCAAAATCCTTAATAATAAGCACGTCGTATTCAAAATTTATAAATCATTATATTATTTTGCTAAAATAATGAAGAAGGTAGACGCGTCACTTTAGAAAAGCTAGATTGCAACATAACCTTGATGCATGTGTGCAAATTCTTTGATCACTTGTAAATTATTATTCATAACTCGATTTTTAGAATATCATAATGACATATTTAGAATTTTACAAAACATTGTATCATAATAGTTATAAGCGAAAAACATAATATGTTTAAAAGTAATTTTAGTATAAAACTATTATAAAAAAGATTTATTTTAATATAGTAAAATAAAAGCCACAATAAAAAAAACATTTCTAAAACCTTTTTCTTTGACACTTGTAAACCTTTAGGGAAGTAATATATTTCACATTGTACCTTGTGTTTAATAAATTGTATTTCACTGTACATGTCCTTTACATTTGTTAAGGTAGATATAATGTGTAAAAAAACATGGTTGTAGAACTCACTAGACGCTAGTCAGTCGGTGGGGTGGGGAGTAGCGATTAATCCATCGGACTTTTTATGTATAATTTTAAGTTTTAAACATATATACATATATTTTTATACGTAATTTTTTTAAGTAGACAAGTTTTGATCGGGATCTGGCAGGTATTGGCCGGAATTTGTGATTTTTCCGATTTTTTCTAATTTTTTTTTTCGATTTTTGCCGAGTTTTTCCGTGTTTCCCGATTTCTCCGATTTTTAGCAGGCCGATTCAGGCCGACTAGGGCTGACTAGCGATTAATGGGCTAATTAATGAAAATTAATCAGTTGAGGGTCGACTAACGATTAATCGGCGACTAATCGTGCTTTTACAACCCTAAAAAAAGAGTGATTACTATTTTTAAGTTGTGAGGATTCAACTGTACGTGGTGATGAATAAATGTAATGGACAAAATATATGAATTTAGAAGTAGGATTAAAAGAGTATGTGAGTTAGAGGTTACTAGTGCTAAGAAATGTTATATTAACATTTATATTTGCAACCTTCTTAAAAAATAAATGGTTGTAAGATTACAACAAAAATACCTAAAACATCGCCAACGACATAAGTATGTTGGGAAGCCCAAGTAGCATAAGGATCGCCACCAGTTGGAGTCGCCCATCCCGAGCTATCTTCAACATTGTAGGTCGCCGCTAACGAGCTTGGTACAATCAATATAGCTGAAAGTACAACCAGCCAAGGCGTTACAAGATGGTAGTTCTGTCACACCCCCAAAATCCCACACGCGGAGTACCACCGCTTGGAGGCGTGACTGACCAGGACCAAGCCACCAATTATATCAAACATAGCATTTAATAGAAATCAAAGACATAATTGATGTTCAAAACCAAACACTGTTTAAGTAGCGGAAGCATTAAATGTAAAACCCAAAACATAAGTATCAATGTGTGAATGTAAAAGTGTTTAATAAGCATTCACGAGTTCTTGTCCACAACGACCCGCCTCTCCTCTGGTGCAAGCTCCAAGTATACCTAAGGCCCTGCAAGGCATGCAGCAAATAATCAACAAACTAGTTGAGCGAGTTCACAGGAAGTAAGTTCATAATCATAGAGCGCGAGTTAACTAGTGGGGGCTTCCCATGTTTATCCTGGCTAATGAGGGCTTCTCATTAACGGTACTTACTAGACTAACTTCCGACCATGTGTTCTTCTTTACCGAGAACAGGAAAACGTACAGGGTCACGTAGGCTTTACGTGACGTGCCCTTCCCCGAGGACAGTGGTACGCGTGGGGGCTACGTAGGCTTTACGCAGCGTGGCCTTCCGACCTGGAAGCCAGTGAATGGTATTGGGTTACGTAGGCTTTACGTAACGTGTCCTTCCCGACCCGGGAGACATATGGCAAATATACTGGGTTACGTAGGCTTTACGTAACGTGTCCTGACTAACCTGAGGACGATGGTCTATAGTCTGGTATATGCGTAAGTACGAGTGATCATTCCACATTCATCATAACCAACCCAATTCCCAACCCGGGAATCCCATGCCTTGGCTGTGTGAACTCACCTCGGTTTGCTCGGCAGATACACAAAGAGTATAGATAAGCTAGTAATTTGTCAATCACGTCCTAGCATGGTTGTAATACAAGTCAGGTTTGGTGTTCAAGTATTGCACGTTTACATCAAAGCAAGCACGTATGTACGTAAACAATCAAGAGCATATAATAGTCATACACTTGTGCGATTCATCATATGTTTCCCAAACAATACCCGGCCCAAACACTAAACCCATTCAGTAAGCGGCCCAAAGATAACAATTTAGACATGAAGGTTTCGGCCCAATAAATCAACAGGCAATGTCTTGTGCGATTGGCCTAGGCCCAACTATAAACGGCCCATGGTGTTGTGTGATTCAGTTAGCATAAGCAGCCCAAACATATGGTACGTAGTGGACTTGTGCGGTCCGATTCAGGTTGTGCGATCGTATAGCAGCCCAACCCACATACTATCCGGCCCAAACATACAAATAACACATGTGCGGCCCAATTAACATAACAGTCAGCTTGTGCGGTTGGTGTGTGCTTGTGCGAGGGATCTGGATTGTACGACTGGAACTGGGCTTGTGCGCCTGGACATTTGGGCTGTCCGGCCCAACAGTCTTAATTATGTTTCAGCCGATAAGCCCAAATGAGCCTTGTGCGACCGATAATTTCTTGTGCGAATGGGCTCATCTTGTGTGATCAGGTCCACTTGTGCGAGTGGACCTGTTGTGCGTGTGATCTTGTGCGGCCGGTTAACAACTTCCACGAATTTAGCAATCAGTTACATAATCAAATTAATTCCTTTGACTCCATTCAATGGTTTCCATTCTTGTGGATATCAATCAACTACACTAACAGTTTCTATCATCAACATAATCGATCAAAACATGGCAATTTCATCACAACTCATATGAACAATTATATGAACATATGCCCTAGAACATCGACCCATCCGATTTACTTAGCACATTATCCCTCTAAGATCCGATTACATGAGCATTCACATATGACCGATTTTCAAGACACTACTTAGCACCATACGATTAACAGAAGTACCAATCATCATCAACGATCATGCATTCTAGAAAAGTATAAACATTATCGAACTTGCAATTAAAGTGCACAAGGGATCCGATTATCAAAACATTATCATACAACATGGATAATCATAAGTCATCGATCACACATAACAACAATACAATAAGCATACCAATTACTAACCGGATTAGGGGAAAGAACGAAGATTGATCTTGTGCCGTCGGGTTCGAGCAAGAAAGAGAGAGCTAGGGTTTCTTGGTGTGTTCTTGTGTTGTGAATTGTAACAAATGAGAGAAACAACAACCCTCAAGGTTGCGTTACACGGCCAAAAGGAGAAGGAATGGGCCGGCCCTTAATGGGCTGCCCTTGAAGTCCGATGCTTAAGTGAAACGGCCCAAAGGCTTGTGCGAGTGTGAATGTTGTGTGGTTCGGGTCTCATCCAATCGTGTATTTCACACACACACATAATTCATAAATTCATAAATCATATAGCTCACATAATCGTACATTTCACATAATAAATCATATAGCTCACATAATCATTCAAGTTCATAAAGTCGTGTCATGCTTACAAACGTTACACAAAACTAGGTCTAAAGTTCGAGTTGTCACATTATCCCCAACTAATTGGAAATTTCGTCCCGAAATTTGGTATGCACTCACTGAGGAAGCTAGGTAAACTGTACTGTTCACTGATTTTCCTGGGGTGTCACATCCTCCCCCCGTTGATCTGGAATTTCGTCCCGAAATTCCGAAGTAGTAGCTTCGGCCTCAGTAGTGGTTGCCTGGTTCCCGAATAAATGGGGGTACTTTTCTGTCATCCTGTCTTCGCGTTCCCAGGTATACTCTGGGCCACGTTTGGAGTTCCAACGAACTCGAACAAGAGGGATTCTCTTGTGTTTGAGGACCTTCACATCCCGGTCCGTGATTTCTACTGGTTCCTCGACGAACTGCAACCGCTCGTCGATAGTGAGTTCCTTGAAAGGAATGATGAGGTTTTCATCTGATAGGCACTTCTTTAAGTTTGATACATGAAAAACATTGTGAACTGCCCCGAGTTCAGCTGGTAGTTTCAACTTGTAGGCAACCTTGCCAACCTTTTCTATGATTTCGAAGGGTCCGACGTATCGCGGATTCAGTTTGCCCCGTTTGCCAAAACGTACCACACCCTTCCAGGGTGAAACTTTCAATAAAACCCGGTCCCCGACCTCGAATTCCAATGGCTTTCTACGCTTATCCGCGTAGGCTTTCTGACGGTCACGTGCTGCCGCCATGCGTTGTCGTATCTGTGCAATCTTTTCTGTAGCGTCCACAACAATCTCTGGACCCGTGATCTGACTATCTCCCACCTCTGCCCAACAGAGAGGTGACCGGCATTTACGCCCGTACAATGCCTCGAATGGAGCGGCTTGAATGCTGGTATGGTAACTGTTATTGTAAGAAAACTCCACCAAAGGGAGATGTTTTTCCCAGCCGTTGCCGAAATCGATAACGCATGCCCGAAGCATGTCTTCGAGAGTTTGAATCGTACGCTCAGACTGGCCATCCGTCTGAGGGTGGTATGCTGTGCTCATGTCTAACCTTGAGCCGAAAGATTTATGCATTGCTTGCCAAAGTTCTGACGTGAATCGTGCATCGCGATCCGAAATAATAGATGTGGGCACCCCGTGCCTCGAGACAACTTCTTTAAGGTAGACGTCTGCAAGTGTGGAAAACTTGTCTGTTTCCTTAATCGGTAGAAAATGTGCAGACTTGGTGAGTCGATCAACTATGACCCATATTGTATCGTTTCCACGCTGGGATCTGGGTAGGCCTGTAACGAAATCCATGGAAATTTCTTCCCATTTCCATTGAGGTATCTTTGGCTGCTGAAGTAGGCTAGCTGGTTTCTGATATTCGACCTTGACTCTCGCACAGGTCAAGCATTTTCCAACATACGTAGCAATGTGGGCCTTCATACTAGGCCACCAATAGGTAGTGCTGATGTCGTGGTACATTTTATCCGACCCTGGATGTACCGAATAGCGAGACTTGTGAGCTTCATCCATCACAAGTTCGCGTAGACCGCCATAAAGAGGGACCCAAATCCGGCCCGTTACATAGTAGGCGCCATCTTCCTTCTGTTCCATTTGCTGTCGTGAGCCGCGTAAGGCTTCAGCCTTGACGTTTTCGGGCTTCAGTGCTTCTGTCTGAGCAGCTCGTATCTGAGCAGGAAGGCTAGACTGAATTGTAAGCTGTAGCGCTCGCACGCGCTTTGGTAAAGTGTCCTTTCGACTAAGGGCATCAGCCACAACATTGGCTTTGCCTGGATGGTACTTGATAGCGCATTCGTAGTCGTTCAGTAACTCGACCCATCGTCGTTGACGCATGTTCAAATCCTTCTGCTTAAGGATATGCTCGAGACTCCTGTGATCGGTGTAAATCGTGCACCTGGTACCGTACAGGTAGTGTCGCCATATCTTAAGCGCGAAAACAACAGCTCCCAGCTCTAAATCGTGCGTCGTGTAGTTCCGTTCATGAACCTTTAGCTGACGAGAGGCGTAGGCAATCACCTTATCCCGCTGCATCAATACGCATCCCAGACCCTGTATTGACGCGTCACAATATACTACGAAGTCATCTGTGCCTTCTGGCAATGAAAGAATAGGTGCACTGCAAAGCCTATCCTTTAGATACTGAAAAGCAGTTTCCTGCGTGTTGCCCCAACGGTAGGTGACACCCTTCTGTGTCAGTAGTGTAAGTGGTTGTGCAATCTTCGAGAAATCCTTGATAAATCGTCTGTAGTAACCTGCCAGACCCAAGAATTGGCGTATTTCTGTCGGCGTACGCGGTGCAGGCCAGTTCCTGATCGAATCTACCTTGGATGGATCGACATGGATCCCATCCTTGTTTACCACATGGCCTAAGAAGTGGACTTCTCGAAGCCAGAAGTCGCATTTAGAAAGCTTGGCGTACAGCTGTTCCTTCCGAAGGAGTTCCAAAATAAGGCGAAGATGCTGCTCGTGTTCCTCCTGACTCTTGGAGTAAATCAGAATGTCGTCGATGAAAACAATGACGAACTTGTCGAGATAGGGTTTGCACACCCTGTTCATCAGATCCATAAATACTGCAGGCGCGTTTGTTAACCCGAATGGCATGACCAGAAACTCGTAGTGACCATAACGAGTTCTGAAGGCTGTCTTGGAGACGTCCTCATCCCGGACTCTCAGCTGATGGTACCCTGACCTCAAATCTATCTTCGAATAGTAACACGACCCTTGCAACTGGTCGAATAAGTCGTCGATGCGCGGAAGAGGATAACGGTTCTTCACCGTCACCTTGTTGAGTTCGCGGTAGTCGATGCACATCCTGAACGTACCGTCTTTCTTTTTCACGAAGAGTACTGGAGCTCCCCAAGGCGAAGAGCTTGGTCGTATGAAACCCTTTTCCAAGAGTTCTTGCAGTTGTTTTGACAGTTCCTCCAATTCCGATGGAGCTAGACGATATGGTGCGCGAGCTATGGGTGCTGCTCCTGGAGCGAGCTCGATTTGAAATTCGACCTGACGATGAGGCGGTAAGCCAGGTAAGTCTTCAGGAAACACCTGAGGGTAATCGCGTACAATTGGAATATCTTCCAATTTCTTTTCCTTTGCTGAGGCGTCTGAAACAAGAGCCAAAATGGCTGTGTGACCTTTACGTAAGCACTTCTGAGCCTTCAAGAAAGAGATGATGCCAACCACAGCACCACTCTTGTCGCCTTGAACTTCTAGAGGTTCCTGACCCGAACGAGGAATGCGAATAACCTTTTCGCTGCATAAGATTTCTGCCTGGTGTTGGGACAACCAATCCATCCCAATCACGACGTCGAAACTACCCAAAACTATGGGAATGAGATCAATGGAGAAAGCTTGACCAGCTAAGATAAGATTACAACCCTGAACTACGTGCGTGGCTTCTAGACTTTTACCGTTAGCTAACTCTACTACATGTTTGGTGGGTAAAAGTGTTGGTGCACGTTTTAGCAGTTGACACATTTTCACAGACATATAGCTTGTATCCGCACCCGAATCAAATAAAACAGTAACGTAAATATTGTCGAGGAGAAACTTACCCATAACAACGTTGGGATCGTTCACTGCATCGCCTCGACCTAGCACAAAAGCACGACCACGAGCTTCATTGCCGTTGTTGTTGTTTCCACCGTTGTTGTTGCCGTTGCCCTGGTTGTTGTTGTTGCGATTCTGGTTTAACTGAGGGCAATCGCGTTTGAAGTGACCTTCAGCCCCACACTGGAAACATCCCCGGTTTCCACGCTGTGGCTGCTGCTGCTGATTCTGGTTCTGTGGAGCTGGTTGCTGAGGCTGCTGATTCTGATTCGCAGGCCGTGGACTCCTACAGTCTTTGGCCTCGTGCCCCATCTTAAGGCACCTTTGACAGCGACCCTTGTTACACGGGCCGTGGTGATGCCTGTTGCAGTTGTGGCACCTAGGTTGACTACCCTGATATCTCCTCTGTCTGTGACCACTAGAGGATTGCTGACTGGGACCCTGATAGTGGTCAATCTTCTGCTGCTGAGCTTGTGGCTGAACAGATGCTGAACTTTTACTGGAATCCCCATCCCATTTCCTTTTACTGTCACCAGATGTAGCAGGAGTAACTGAGGTGGTGACATTAGCAGTAGCATTAACACGCTTGGGCAGTCTATTCTGTTTCACTGCCTGATCGGTGATACGGTGAGCGAGACGCTGAATTTCCTGGATGTTTTCGAGGTTAGCCGACGTCACGTGGCTTTGAATCTCTGGCGCCAATCCCTTGAGATACAACTCGATGCGCTTGTATGGAGGGTCCACCATAGTAGGACACAGAACGGCCAGCTCATTGGACCGTTTGGTATACGCTTCGATTTCCGATCCAACCATTTTCAAGTTATAAAGCTCGTCTTCCAGCTTATGTATGTCTTCCCGCGTGCAATACTCACGCTTGATGAGTTCCTTAAAGTCGTTCCATGGGGTGGCGTTAGCAGCTGCCAACCCTAAGATCTGGACTTGGGCATTCCACCAAGTCAGTGCTATTCCTTCCAAAGTACCGGTAGCAAATTTGACCTTGCGAGCCTCAGGGCACTCGCACATTTCAAATACTGATTCTAGCTTCTCGAACCAGTGGAGGAGTCCAACTGCTCCTTCTGTGCCGCTGAAAGAGTTTGGACGACAGTCCATGAAGTTCTTGAAAGTGCAGACTGGCTGCTGCGCGTGTTGACCTATTGTGTACGAGTAGGGCAAAGTTTAAATACAAAAGCTAGTTTAGGAGTGTAGGATCTAAAGATCCTAGCGTAAGTTATAACTACAGGTTATCCTACCTGCTTGAGCAGCCGCAAGTGCTGCTGTGACTTGGGCTTGAACGAGAGCCTCTAGCTGGGCTTGCGTCATGTTGATTCTTCCAGACATGATCTTCATAGTAACAAGTAGCATACGTAAGAATAGTTCGCGAGTAAGGCGATGACAGAAAAGCGTAGGCATATAGGTGTTCTCATGAAATCAAAGCATGTGTATCTAAGCATAATGCGAGCAAAGTTCTAAGCAGTTCTAGCATACAGGCAATAAACATAAACCTTATTACCTAGGATGTCGAGTCTTGCACGTGGAGCGAAGCGTCGTTGTGGATCGTTGAGAGCACTGTTCTGGTTATAGTCCGGTTTTAATAAAAACGTTTTCCCATATTAAAACCAAGTTCTCTATAACCAATGGCTCTGATACCAATCTGTCACACCCCCAAAATCCCACACGCGGAGTACCACCGCTTGGAGGCGTGACTGACCAGGACCAAGCCACCAATTATATCAAACATAGCATTTAATAGAAATCAAAGACATAATTGATGTTCAAAACCAAACACTGTTTAAGTAGCGGAAGCATTAAATGTAAAACCCAAAACATAAGTATCAATGTGTGAATGTAAAAGTGTTTAATAAGCATTCACGAGTTCTTGTCCACAACGACCCGCCTCTCCTCTGGTGCAAGCTCCAAGTATACCTAAGGCCCTGCAAGGCATGCAGCAAATAATCAACAAACTAGTTGAGCGAGTTCACAGGAAGTAAGTTCATAATCATAGAGCGCGAGTTAACTAGTGGGGGCTTCCCATGTTTATCCTGGCTAATGAGGGCTTCTCATTAACGGTACTTACTAGACTAACTTCCGACCATGTGTTCTTCTTTACCGAGAACAGGAAAACGTACAGGGTCACGTAGGCTTTACGTGACGTGCCCTTCCCCGAGGACAGTGGTACGCGTGGGGGCTACGTAGGCTTTACGCAGCGTGGCCTTCCGACCTGGAAGCCAGTGAATGGTATTGGGTTACGTAGGCTTTACGTAACGTGTCCTTCCCGACCCGGGAGACATATGGCAAATATACTGGGTTACGTAGGCTTTACGTAACGTGTCCTGACTAACCTGAGGACGATGGTCTATAGTCTGGTATATGCGTAAGTACGAGTGATCATTCCACATTCATCATAACCAACCCAATTCCCAACCCGGGAATCCCATGCCTTGGCTGTGTGAACTCACCTCGGTTTGCTCGGCAGATACACAAAGAGTATAGATAAGCTAGTAATTTGTCAATCACGTCCTAGCATGGTTGTAATACAAGTCAGGTTTGGTGTTCAAGTATTGCACGTTTACATCAAAGCAAGCACGTATGTACGTAAACAATCAAGAGCATATAATAGTCATACACTTGTGCGATTCATCATATGTTTCCCAAACAATACCCGGCCCAAACACTAAACCCATTCAGTAAGCGGCCCAAAGATAACAATTTAGACATGAAGGTTTCGGCCCAATAAATCAACAGGCAATGTCTTGTGCGATTGGCCTAGGCCCAACTATAAACGGCCCATGGTGTTGTGTGATTCAGTTAGCATAAGCAGCCCAAACATATGGTACGTAGTGGACTTGTGCGGTCCGATTCAGGTTGTGCGATCGTATAGCAGCCCAACCCACATACTATCCGGCCCAAACATACAAATAACACATGTGCGGCCCAATTAACATAACAGTCAGCTTGTGCGGTTGGTGTGTGCTTGTGCGAGGGATCTGGATTGTACGACTGGAACTGGGCTTGTGCGCCTGGACATTTGGGCTGTCCGGCCCAACAGTCTTAATTATGTTTCAGCCGATAAGCCCAAATGAGCCTTGTGCGACCGATAATTTCTTGTGCGAATGGGCTCATCTTGTGTGATCAGGTCCACTTGTGCGAGTGGACCTGTTGTGCGTGTGATCTTGTGCGGCCGGTTAACAACTTCCACGAATTTAGCAATCAGTTACATAATCAAATTAATTCCTTTGACTCCATTCAATGGTTTCCATTCTTGTGGATATCAATCAACTACACTAACAGTTTCTATCATCAACATAATCGATCAAAACATGGCAATTTCATCACAACTCATATGAACAATTATATGAACATATGCCCTAGAACATCGACCCATCCGATTTACTTAGCACATTATCCCTCTAAGATCCGATTACATGAGCATTCACATATGACCGATTTTCAAGACACTACTTAGCACCATACGATTAACAGAAGTACCAATCATCATCAACGATCATGCATTCTAGAAAAGTATAAACATTATCGAACTTGCAATTAAAGTGCACAAGGGATCCGATTATCAAAACATTATCATACAACATGGATAATCATAAGTCATCGATCACACATAACAACAATACAATAAGCATACCAATTACTAACCGGATTAGGGGAAAGAACGAAGATTGATCTTGTGCCGTCGGGTTCGAGCAAGAAAGAGAGAGCTAGGGTTTCTTGGTGTGTTCTTGTGTTGTGAATTGTAACAAATGAGAGAAACAACAACCCTCAAGGTTGCGTTACACGGCCAAAAGGAGAAGGAATGGGCCGGCCCTTAATGGGCTGCCCTTGAAGTCCGATGCTTAAGTGAAACGGCCCAAAGGCTTGTGCGAGTGTGAATGTTGTGTGGTTCGGGTCTCATCCAATCGTGTATTTCACACACACACATAATTCATAAATTCATAAATCATATAGCTCACATAATCGTACATTTCACATAATAAATCATATAGCTCACATAATCATTCAAGTTCATAAAGTCGTGTCATGCTTACAAACGTTACACAAAACTAGGTCTAAAGTTCGAGTTGTCACAAGTTCCTCTCCATCTACTTGTTAATTAACTTCTAGATGTCTTTGTTACAGCCTATGCAAGAGTAACAATAGATAATGAAAAGCCATGCTTCCATAGTCACAATATAAAGAAGTTACAAACCAATGTCTAATTGACATTTGGAATAATATTTATGTTTGTTTTTTGTTGCAATGGACACATATAGATATAAAATTATGCAAGTAAACGATCGCCTACAACACATTCCATATAATACTTTACAATGACTGTTTTTAATTTATATTGTCGTTCTTATGTCATTTGCCATGCGTCGAAGTGATTAATGTCAAAATAAAAATTAAAAATTATAAAAAATAAAAAAAAAAAAAAAAAACTTCTCCTCATCAAATTTTACTGATCTTTAAGTTTAAAGTTTAGAAAAACTATATATTATTACTGGATATATCATAAGCATAACAATAATTGTAGATAGAGAATATTGTTCAATACATAACCAGTATGCTTAATAAGAACCAACATGTAAAGTGTAACTAAGAACAAACATGTAAAGTGTAACTAAGAACAAAGATTTTATGAATTATAAAGAGAACAAGAGGATGTAGAATTCGAGTCCGAGGGGGGGGGGGCGCGGTTTACCTATTCCACGGGGTTTCCGCGCATCTGGGGTGTGCTACGCTTTCTAACGGTGGTCGAGTAGTCGGCCTTTGGATATAGCTCCGAAACGGTGGGTTTACACGTGGAAAGCAGTTAGTCGTTCAAAAAAAATCGTATTCATTAATATCAACATTATATACAAACGTCACTATATATATACATTTAGATTACTTAAGAGACAAGAGTTGTAGATGTGGTACATAAATGCATTCATAACATGAATCATATAAGATGTGGTTACATATATCATGTATTGTATTGCATTTAAATTAAGTACATGTATTTATTTGGTTTTTAATGTATAGAAGTTAAGTACATATAGAGGATCTGCTAATGTTAATGTATTTATCATTAATATAAAAGTAAGTCAGTTCTTTATTAAATTTTGTATGAAGAGATAGATTTAGTATTAATTAATAAATTCTAATGCATTTGACAATAATAAACATATAAAAGACAATAATTTTTTAAAGACTAAGAGCATTCATATCCAAGGAATTAAATTATGTGTGTGTTGTTTTTAAAATATAAAGAGTATAAAAAGTGGTTGTGAACTTGTGAGTGGAGGAGAGAGAAAATGTTACTTTTCATCTGTATATTTGGGGGGACACTGTTCACCCCTATAAGGGTAAAGTTCTTGTACAAATAATCTTAACATACTAAACATACAAATTGAAGGAAAACTCAAAAAGACAAGGTGGCATTTTTGTAATTATCAATAACTATCAAAGTTACTCTACAAATACCTCTAAAAAAACCTAACCACTCCCCCCACCCCCAAAAAAAACCTAAACCCCCCACCCCCCCCCACCCCCAAAAACCTAAAAAAAACCTACCCCCCCCCCACCCCCCAAAAACCTAAAAAAAAACCTAACCCCCCCCACCCCCCAAAAACCTAAAAAAAACCTAACCCCCCCCCCCCACCCAAGCTAAAATGCTAAAAACTAAACCCCCCAAAAAACCTAAAAAAAAAACCTAACCCCCCCCCCCCCACCCCCAAAAACCTAAAAAAACCTAACCCCCCCCCACCCCCAAAAACCTAAAAAAAACCTAACCCCCCCCCCCCCCCCACCCAAGCTAAAATGCTAAAAACTAAACCCCCCAAAAAACCTAAAAAATCTAAAAAAATAAAAAAAAAAAAAAAAACACAAATTATTTTATTTTTTTAACATTTTTTATTAAAAAATCGCTACTTTTAGTAGCAGCAAAAAAAAAATTTTTTTTTTTTTTGCTAACGAAATGTAGCGATTTTTTAATAAAAAATGTTTAAAAAAAATTGTGTTTTTTTAGGTATTTTTGGTTGTAACTTTGATAGTTGGTGGTAATTACAAAAATGTCACCTTGTCTTTTTGGGTTTTCCTTCAATTTGTATGTTTAGTATGTTAAGATTATTTGTATTTGATCTTTTGCCTAATTTTTTAATATATTTTGAAAGTGGTTGTGAGTGGAAGAGAGAGAAAAGGTAATGATAAAGGTATAAAAAATATTATTTAATTAAAAATGAGAGAGAAAATGTAGTGTTTTTTAGTGTAATTTAGGATGAGAATATGATGGATTGGATGTGAATACTCTAACAATACGCACTCACTATACTACTAAATTACACGTTGCCCAGTATTAGAATTTAATTCTTTTCCACTAGTGGATCCAGGAATTATTTGCTGAAGGGTGCGAATGAGGTGTTCAACCGTATTTTCAAGGGGTGCGGTCGGGTTTTTTTTCTTAAAATATACACTAAATGTTTTTTTTTTCAATGGGTGCGGCCGCCCACCTTGGCCAAAGGGTGGGTCCGCCCCTGGTCTTTTCTTAAGAAGTTTTGCTTCTTAGGCCTCAGGGTGTGGCATCGCGTCACCCCGCCACCTCACCTTTTATAGCGTCCCGGGGCACCAACCACCATACCACCGCCATTAAAAGGGGGGGGGGCGCTAACGGCTCCCCGCCAAGGTGCTAACGGGCGTTTTTTGGCTTGATCGAGGCATTTGGTCAAGATAAGGGAGCGTTATGTCATTGAGGGGGCTTTAAACCATTGCATGTAAGTTAAAGGAATGGGCTTTAAAGCCCCCTATGTGACGTGGCGTTGAGGTGGCGCTTATATAGCATGATAAAGCCCCTCATGACTTTATACCACACCCTCCAGCCTTACCACTGTTTTACAATACAGTAAAATTCTTACAATAAATAAACAACATATATAATAGGACTGGCAATAGATAACTTGTAACGATTAGACTTGTTTACCAGAAAAGTACACCATGTGATTTTTCACTTTCTTATAAATAATTAAAATTAGAAGGCTATAATCCATCATTTCTCCTTCTTGATACATAAAACATACAACTGTGTTATAGACATCGGATATAAAATAGTTAAACGAGTCATATTCATATTTTTATGTTGTTCGCGTCGTTAAAAGATAAATCAACAATAAGATATATAATGTATCATGTGTGAACTTTCCCATATGTACAAGTCCCAGATTTTTATGTTCAAAAAAATAAATAAAAATTGCACCATCATGTCAGTCGATCAATTAAACCCTTACTATATCAATAACTAAGCTTGAATTAAAGAATTATTGCTGTCCTTATTTTTTTTAAATTGACTGTAATAACAATGGGCAAGATAATTATTTATGAAAGGTGTTTAAATAGTTTTTCCATAAAAATAAAATATATAAAAAGTCGGTTGAACCAGTACCTAACACTTGGTATTTGCACTAATAGCATTAGAAAGCCGGTTGAAACGGTACCTAACACCTAACGCTTCATATTATAGTTTGTATTTGTCAACGTAGTGCACACAGCACACACTTGATGCGTAGCATGTTTGTTTTGAATATTTTTGTTTATTAGCTGATGTTCTTGCAGTTGTATTTATCAACGTAGTGCACACAGCAGGACAACAACAACGTAAATTCCACAAATAGCGAAGCTACCTATAGGGTCTGGGGAGTGTGAGATGTAGACAAACCTTGCCTCTATCCTAGGGGTGTAAACAAGCCGAGCCGAGCCGAGCACGAGCCCGACTAGGCTCGAGCTCAGCTCGTTATGTTTTTATGAAGCTCGAGCTCGAGCTCAGCTCGGTTCGAGCCTACTTCTTTGAACTCGAGCTCGGCTCGCGAGTAAAACCCAAAGCTCGACTCGGCTCGACTCGGCTCGAGCTATTTCGAGAACAACCTCAAATGAGCTAGAAGCTCGGCTCGAGCTCGTTTCAACAGCGATTAAGCGAGCCAAAGCTCGGCTCGAGCTCCGCTCACCAATGTCATCATCATCATTATTATATTATATATATAAAAAAACTAAAATTTTGTTTAGGCTCGTTTGGGCTCACGAGGCTAAACGAGCTTTGTATTTCAGGCTCGGGCTCGTTAAGGCTCGACTCGTTCGAGCTTTTAACCGAGCCGATCACGAGTAGCTCTCGAGCCTCTGGGCTTGTTTACACCCCTACTCTATCCCTAGGGATAGAGAGGCTGCTTCCAGAGAGACCCTCGGCTCCAAAACGTAGTGCACACAGCAGTCAGTTCAATAATAAAAGGAGTTGAAGATTCAACAGATGTTCTTGCATTTGTGCTTACATATCAAAGGACCTTCGGTGATAAACATACAAAATAACATGTTGTCTCTCGGTGAAGGTTGTAACATTTGGTAATCCGTCAGAGAAGGTTGTGCAGAAAAAGGTTGTGTGTAAAGACTTCACCACGGATAATCGACGAATGTTATCAAGGGATTAACAATAAAAGTATCATTGTTGGATTACCCTCGGGGACTTGGCAAGAAAGTCCTCACAAATACACAGACGGATTAGCGACAAATATTTCACCAACAAATCAGCAATAGCAAAATTTTTCATAGCGGTAATCGTCCAAAAAACTATTCAAACACGTTTAGTAAAACCTTACATATAATAAAGCGTTAAAAATGAACCGATAGGTGTTTACAGGTAACGCAACGTGTGTAGACCAACCGGACCGTGAAGAGTTATGACATGTCCCATGTCTCCAGTTTTAACTTATAAAACACTCTGTACCTCATCAAACGTAAAAGTAACTCGTGCTATAACACATAATCGCAAAATTGATACACAGTTTAATGATCACCAGCCTATGACCACGAGTAAAATAACTTATGAACAAAACCAGAACAACAATAACCACCTCCAACAACCTACTCTGGAATGTATTGTTGGTCATGAGTGAACCCTTTTATGATCTTAGAAACAGAAATGAGGATGATGCACATGCGGTTAAGACTGAGATATAGGACCAATGCCATGTTTGTGCTCCAAATACCTGATAAATGTTAAATATTGAATTATAACAAGAGAGATTATATTAAAAATATATATATTTAAAAAAAGGGCTTTCTAGTTGTATATATTACATAACCATAATTCTGACCAACTATGTCGATTTGGGTCACTTGTAGTCTCAAATGGGTCAAACAGGTCAAAAGTCGTCCGTTATTTCAATTTTATACGACTTTCAAATTTGATGTATTAATTAAGGTTAGGTTATTTTTGCACTAAATTGTCTTTGTAATCATATTTAATGAATTAGTGATTAATTTCATAAATAAATAAAAAAAGGTGTTTTCGGGTCAACCTAGCCCAACATGGTCTCTTTATGACCTGCACCCTTTTTTCAAGTACTAAAATAACCTACATTTTATTTATAACAAAAGAATTATAAACATATTTACAAGAAGAACAATAATCTATAACCGATTTAAATTTACTAAACGATGATGATCAAGTGACACTTTAACTAACTAACATGAGAATATAGAAAAGGGGAATGATTATATAAGAATAACAAAACAAAAAAGAATTGCTGGGTCAAGAAAACCATTTCAAAGACAATGTGTGGTCATATGACACATGCAAATCCTTTTCTTTTTATCTTCTCACCTACCCTATGCATAATTTTTGCATACAAATTATATCATATATGACATAAAGTTGAAAACTTTTTATTATCAGAGCAAATAAAACCTGTAAACAACAATTTTGTTTCCGACAATGTCGTATGGACAGAGTACACCTCAAAAGTTTCATAATTTTTTAAAGAGTAAATTACGTTTTTGGCCTCTGTGGTTTATATCACTTTTACTATATTAGCCCAAAATAAGAATTTTTAACATATCTGCCCCCATGGTCTCTATAACTAACCATTTTGGCCCCTAAGTCTGGAGATCATGGGGGCCAAAATGGTTAGTTATAGAGACCATGGGGGCTAAAATGGTTAGACTTAGGGGCCAAAATGGTTAGTTATAGAGACCATGGGGCAGATATGTTAAAAATTCTTATTTTGGGCTAATATAGTAAAAGTGATATAACCACATGGGCCAAAAACGTAATTTATTCTTTTTTAAATATATATTTCCTGTGCATAAACGCCCTTAAGTCATGCAATTTTATTCTAACTGAATACCTAGAAAGCACATGTTGAATAAAAAAGTTTCAACATTCACCAATACCAAAATTACGATAAAAATAACATGAATATGTCTGATCCATTGGATGACACATCTCTTGAGACATTTTCTCTCTAGTCATCTTTTCCTTTGATTTTGTCATGTGTTTCAACCTCCTTTTAAGCATATGAATAATTGTTACAAAAATTTGTAATACAATGGAACACAGAAAAACTTGAATGGCTATTAAGAACTATGTGACAACAGTTAAACTTCACTACTGTCTTTCATGTTCTCATTTTTCAGAGAATGCTAATCATAGCTCTTACTAGCGTCATGTTTAAACTTTCTTTAAGAAAAGCGTGCGCCTGATGCGTGAGGCGAGAGAGAGTAGGTGAAATGTGAGATGAGTTTTGACTGGGTAGATGTCTGGTGAATATTATTTGCATTTTCTTTTAATTTTCATACATTAAACTTAACATTTACTTTCTTTTAACTTCTTTGGTTGTACATAGATGTTCTTTAGTTGTATATATAGAGAGAAAAAAAAATCCTAAACATAGGATAGTTAATGTTTCTTTTATATTCTTAAATTGTATGGTATTTTTTTTTATTAAAGTACATGGATGATGGATGGTTCCTGTGATTTATCAAAATTTTGGATTTGGTCGCTAGCTTTCCAAATGTACACGGATGATCCCTGTAGTTTGCATTTTGTAACGGATTTAGTCCCCCCAACTTTGCATTTGTCAAAAGTACATGCATGGTCCCTGTGGTTTGCACTTTGTAACACATTTTACCCCTAACTTGGACCTACCGAAACCTTTGGATTTGTTGGCTGGGGACTAATTGTGTTACAAAGTGCAAACCACAGGGACCATCCACATACTTTTAAAAAAGCTAGGGACCAAATCCAAAATTTTTGTAAACCGCAGAGACTATCCGCATACTTTACTCCTTTTATTATCTTATTTTTGGATGTTTAAATACTGAAAATAGTATCATATATAATCTATTATTACTTATTAGACGCCTCACGTACGTTTAATATCATAACTGAAACATGTAAATACAAAATTTTGCAATATTATAAACAGCTTCATACCTTAAACGATAGACGAGATGAAACCGAAGATGAAGACTTCAAAGCTGGAAAACCTATATCATACGCAATCGTCCCATCAGGTTTATACAGACCAAAGTTCCGTTCAGAAGTAGGGCCCGGCTTTGAATTCTCATTAAACAAAGCAAATATATACGCCTTCAACATAGACTTCGGTCTTCTTGGAGTCCCCTTCCTTTTAGCAAGTCGTTTACGCAGATTATAATTATACGTTCTCGCGTTTTCAGGTGTCGCAGCACCTTCGTTTTCATCTCCATCCGAAGCCCAACCCGTTTCCGTCACAATAACTTCCATTTTACCAAATCCCGCATCTTCAAGTGCGGCATACGCAGCATCGATCTGAGCATCAAGCATGTTGTCATAATGCAGATTCGTTTTTTCATCGTCTACGCCATCGGTTGGGTTAAATAGCGCGTAATTTATATCGATCTGATCTGGACTACCCATGTACGCCAAAAACGGATACGCGTTTAAACAAAACGGCGACCCCATTTGCGTAAATAAGTCTAGAAGCTTCTTCATGTTTTGCGCAACGTCTTCTTTGAACACACACGATGATGGCGGGTATGAATTAGCGAAAACCGCCTGTGAATGCGCGGTTGTTATCTGAACTACTTTATCTAACTGAAGTTTTTGCGTTGCGTTGTAAATGTTTTTAACCGCACCGTATAACGCATTCTGGAGATCTAAATCACTGCCTCCAAGAACTTCATTTCCGACTGCGATTCCGACAATATGTGTGTTTGAGATATACGCTTTCACGTTATCTGTAACCCATGTGAGGGCGTGATCAGCGTTACTACTCATATCTTTAACGAATTCGTTAGGAAGACCGATCACCAGATCGAGACCGCTACCACGAAATGCTTCAAGAACAGTGTGATCGGCATCGTATATACGTACGTTTTTTATCTTGGCAGCTTTAAGAAGCCTAACAACTTCGTTAGGAGTTGGGATATTATTTGCGATTCTTCCGTAATTTATACCGTAAGTCCCTGTGAAAGCTTTAGCCGTTACATACCCTGAGAAAAAGACTAAAAATTAGTATTCATAATGATCAGTCATAATAATACAACAATCACTAACAAGAGATGAATTCTCTTCAAGCACGCTTTCATACTACACAAAACTCAAATCCAGTTACAGAACTTCCACAACTCTTCGTGTTCCTGTCGAACAATACCACAATCACGAAAACAAAAACAGGCAACAAAACCAATCATCCACTAAGATCCTCAAATTGATTGAAACAAAACTCATAACTAATCACTAATAGCATCTATTAACTAGATTTCAAACTACAATTCAGTATCAAAACTTCCACAGCTCTTTGTGGCCCAAAATCACAATCACAAAAACAGATAATCCACTAAGATCGTCAAATTAATCGAACTAAAACTCACAATTAATCACTAATAGCATCTATTAATCAAATTTCAAACTACAAATCAGCATCAGAAGTTCCACAACTCTTCATGTGCCTGCCAAACTAATTCACAACTACTTAACAAACAAAAACAGTCAACAAAACCGATTGATCCACTAACAACCTCAAATCGATTTAAATAAAACTCACAACTAATCACTGATAGCATCAATTAATCAAATTTCAAACTACAAATCAGCATCAGAAGTTCCACAACTCTCCGGTGCCTGCAGAACGAGATTACAATCACAGAAACAAACAGAAACAGGCAACAAAACAGATAATCCACTAACATCCTCAGATTAATTGAAACAAAACTCACAAGTAATCACTAATAGCCTGAATTAACTAGGTTTCAAACTACAAATCAGCATCAGAACAAAATTACAGTTACGAAAGGAAAAACAAACAAAAACAGTTAATAAAACCGATAATCCACTCCGATCATCATCGAATTAATCAAACCAAAATTCACTACTAATCACTAATCACTAATAGCATCGATTAACCAATTTTCAAATTACACATCAGTACCGATTAACTAGATTTCAAACTACAAATCAGAATCTGCGTCCGTACCAAAACAAAATTCACAAAAAAAAGAATACAAAAACTCGTTACCTTTATGAACAAAAAGGACTAAAAGCAGAACGAAACATCTACCAAACGATCGCAAATTCTTCATCTCGGAGTGAACAAAACGAGTCTAACGACGTCGTTTTCAGTTCTGGAACTCATCCATGCCATAAGACGAACTAATTGACTAATTTCTCTCTCTAAATTAACTCCTCTCTCACTATATTAACACAGATGTATGTCTGTGTCTGTGTATGTACAGGTTTCTCTCTCTATATGTATATACAATCGAACTTCTCTCTCTAAAATGAAGTTTTCCGGTGACGAGGAGAGTGGAAAGGGACGGTTAAACGGAGTCGTTTTGTTGGAGTGGACGCGTTTTATAATTTGGGAGATATTTTTTGAAATTTTTGTTTTTTGTCGATATTCATCTATTGCAATGATATGACGTTACGATTGTTTGTTTCATTATATAAGTTTCATTTTGGTGCCTTTAATTTTCACGTTATTAAAAAAAATAAAGAGTAAATTGTCAAAATCGTCCCTAAGGTTTGATCATTTTTTCATTTTCATCCAAAACAATTTTTTTTATACAGTATAATTCTTCACTTTTTGGATTTTCATCCAAACGTCTGACTTTTTTTTATCAAAATCGTCACTGATATTTAGGATTTTTTGTCATTTTCATTCAAATGTTTAATAGAAAAATAAAACAAATTAGATGTTTGAATGAAAATGCCAAAAAAATCCCAAAAGTGAAGGACTATATTGTAAAAAAAGTTGTTTTTGGATGAAAATGACAAACATGTCCAAACCTCAGGGACGATTTTGGTAATTTACTCTAAAATTAAGAGTAAATTATATTTTTCGTCCTTTATGTTTGTAGCGGATTGCAGTGGATGCACTTTAACTTCAATACTTACAGTCACAATCCTTTATTTGGTAAACTTATTACACATTTCGTCCTTTATCGCTAACTTTGTTAATTTTTATAGTTAAATCTAGTTATGGGGGCCCACATGAGGACAAATCTGTCTTTTACCAAACATTTCAATATTAAATAACAAAAATAAAAATTGTAAAATATATATCTCACCTTTACACACAGACGAGGAAGCAGGCTATCCGTTGTAATCTGGTACAAACATAAAGGACGAAAAATGTAATTTACCCAAAATTAAATTACTTTCTATGTTTTAAACTTATTTTTACGATTTGTTTGTTTCATTATATAAGTTTCATCTTGGTGCCTTTAAATTTTCACGTTATTAAAAAAAAAAAAAATTAGTACTTTCTATGTTTTAAGTTTTTTTTTTTATGAAAAGTAGTTTTATAAGATTTTATATATATAAAAGTCGTTAAACATGTCAAAGGAAAAAAAAAGTCCTTCGACTCGATTGTGCAAAATTATCGCGAGCTTGTGAACAATATATTAAATATAAAATATAATCATCAGGGCCGCCCCTGAGAATTCATGTACCATGTTCGAGCTCGAAAAAACGTATTCTTAGAACTTAACGAAATTGAGTATTGGCTCACTAAAAGTCTAAATCTGATGTCAATGAGCTAATAACTAATATAAACCACAAAAATAGTTTTGTAAGTGGGCATATGTTGATGTTTGTATAGGTATACCCTATTAATTTTTTTTTACATATACATACCACCCTTCGAAATATTGGGCACTGGCCGGCGGTTCTCCCCGCCCACCCTCAGCCGGCCAGGTAATGATATATATTATTTTTTTTGGAAAAGAATGAAAATTGAATGCCAGTTCATATGAATAATATAGAAGTAACAAACTATTATTTTGTGTCTTTTTTTTCACAAGACACGCGTTTATATTAGTTTAGTGACTTTGACTTTTAATATAGAAAAAATCGGGCTGGTGCCTTTTTTGTGCTTCTTTATATGTTGAGGGCTTATAGGGAAATTGGTTTAAATGGTTTTTTCTTAAAAAAATAAGATAAACTCCTATCTTGAGTGATTAAACTAGTCTCAAGCCCATTATATGAGGTAATTCAAGCTTAACAAGTTACCTATTTGGCTATTTAGATGATGGTCCAATCAAACTAAATAAGCATGGGTTGAATAGTTTTTCTCAATGTTTTAAAAACCGGTTCAAACTAGGGGTGTTCAAAAAACTCGTGGTTCGCAGCTCGCTCGAAACTCGTTCGAAAAGAGCTCGGCTCGAAATTGGCTTGGTTTGAAACGAGCCAGCTCGGCTCGGCTCGGTTTGTAAACGAGTCGAGCTCGAGCTTGGCCTGCTCGGCTCGCGAGCTCGTGAGCCAGCTCGATAAGGTTTACATCCTTCATTTTTTTGTCCGGCATCGCTTAGAAAACAAAAACTAAGGGAGTATCTCCCCTATAAAAGAAGGTAAAGAAAATGTACTAAGTGAGTTAACTACTTATACTTGCATATTTAGCCATTTGGTTAAATATAATTACTATTATGGCACTTATTCTATGAAAAGATTCATTTTTACGGCTTTTTAAGTCGTAAATATTGCGGTTCTTTGTTAGTTCGAGCTAGATCAAGCCGAGCCGAGCTAGCTCGAATTTTAATCGAGTCGAGCTCGAGCCTCAAATCTCAGCTCGATTTGAACTTCGAGCTCGAGCCGAGCCAGCTCGAACTGAGTTCAAGCCGAGCTCGAGCCGGGTTGAGCTCGGCTCGTTTACAGCCCTAGTTCAAACTGGCCGATTGTATCGGTTGAACCGTCCGGTAGAACCAGTTAAACTGTCCAGTGCACCCGGTTGAACCACCCGATAAACCCGGTTAAACTGTTTTTTAGCCAAATCCGGTACAGTATATATACCGGATTTTAAAACATTGGTTTTTCTATATAGGTCAGTTTATTTCTTAAATTCAAAATATATCTCAAATCTCCTAAGTCAGAAACTAGCTCAACCATACAGAACATCTTGTGGTTGTATAACATATAACAAGTTATATTTTAATATTAAGAATTCAAAAAAATAAAGATTGATATGTTCTGATACCATTTAGTGACCATATCAAATGACTTTAAAGTCTTAACTCTAAAAATGGTATATGCATTTATGCCTAAAAGTGATGGCAAGATTCTATTAGTTGAGAATATCAGGTTTTGAAATAATTTTTATTGAAATATTATATTTGGTAGATGTCTTCCCTTTGGTGAAGAGCCAAAGAATCTTTAAAACAATAAAAATTAAAGAAAAACATTATTAAACAAAGGTTGGTTGTTTTAAAAATAAAATAAATAAATTTGATTGCTAGATGTAACTACTAAACTTAAAACTTCGTATTGGACAGTAACTTTAGATATTAGATTTGAAAATTACATAATTTCACATGAATTAAGATATGAGGACCATTCTACTCGACACTGACATGAAAATGTATAACTAAATAACTATGATATTCGTCCGTCGCATTATAGCCTAGTGACATTTTAGAGGTGGGATAAAGCTTAGGGACCATTAGTGTAACACCCCGTGTTTTCAAAAATTAAAGTCAAGATTGAAGTCAAAGGAGGAAAAGAAAGCTAATTGTGATCTGTCACTCCTTGTTCAGCTACTGTTTTGACTTCTTTGACTGTAGATAGTGTGTTTTATATTTTCGTTGGTTGTATTATGTGGAGTAAATGCTAAAATCGAAGTAATCGAATGTTTATTGTTGCGAAACGCTTTACGACTGTGAATAATAGGAAGTAACAATGCGATAAAGTCAATTAATCAATAATCGAACTAGTTAAATCATCATCGAACTCGAAACACGAATTATGCAACTTTGGTGTTATACGTGTGTGTGCCTTATGTGTTACTTGTACGTGTTTACTTTATGTTGTATGTGGTAATCAATCGAAATCGAAATCGAATCGTGATAATTGGTGGAGAAGAGATAGCGCGAGATATAGATGCTTGTATGTTAGATATAGTAGTTGGTATTAAAAGTAATTTGAATAGGAAACTCCATCGTACTCGCATCGTCCTCAATCAAAAACGAAATATCAAAAATCGTCGCACCGACACTCGAATCAGGCAGCTGAACGATCAGGCTTCCAGCCGATCGAACAGCCAGCCGATCGAACTGCTGTTCGATCAGACAGGCTATCCGATTGAGCTGCCTGGCCGATCGGCCAGCCCTTTCCTCATTTGGCATCCTATAAATACCCCTGTCATTGTCATCCTTTCCACTTTTGGAAACCCCTGTCCGACCAGCACGCTCAACTCCTCCTTTTCTCAGATTTCTCTCGATTCTGGTAAGATCTCATCCTAAATCTTGTACTTTCTTGATCTACACGCACTCCTACACCTTTCTATCTTTCAAATCTTAACTTTTAACCGTGAAATCATCAAGATTCAAGTGTTCTAGGATGATGTCATCATGGTGTTCTTGAAGAACTTCATGTTTTGGCCTCAATCCACCAAGAATAACTTGGATCTAGCCGATTTCCACATAAACAAACAAAGATCTGTGATAGATCTAAACATTTACACGGTGAAAAGGACTGAAAGAAGGTTTTCCAACTTTCTTTCAACTCTTTTACACTCAATGTCTTCAAACCGACCTAAACGAAGCTTGTGCCGGCTTACTAATCATTCTAGTAATTGTGCGGTTCAAGATTCAGATTCTATCCACGAGGTTAACTGACCTCGGGTTAAACGTTAAACTCTGCTCCGAACAGTTCACCGGCCGGACTTGGGTGATTCTGTCACACCCTGGCTTTGCGGAAGCGTGGGTTTATTTGGTGTGACTTCTTAATACCATTGCAACAATCATAACAATTCTATATGATTAAAAACATGAGATATTCATCCATTAATAAAGTTTAGAAAATCCCATTTTATACTTGTCTTAAAACCACAACCACAAAATAAGTTACAACCCTTGACTTGATTTAAATGAGTTCAAAAAAAACTCAGCAAAAGACTTTAAACAATACTAGATTTAGAGTTATGTAACCCGTCCGGGAAGAGGTTACACCTTCTAAACCCGGGATGACTTCTTTATTCAAACGCATCTTGAAATATATATGCATACCGTGCCAGATCCGTTAGTTTCCTGAAATACATGTAGTTTGAAAAGTCAACATAAAGTTGAGCGAGTTCATGTGTATGTGAGTTGATATAAACCTTTGTAAAATGTCTGTATGTATGAAAATTCCTGGTATGTAGCAATAAGGAAAAAGAGATCAATTAATGTGTAGCTAATACATTAATAAGTGAAATGGCCTAAGAAGCACTCAAACCTGTAACGCGTATTTCATACCGGTCCTTCCGGCGGAACGACATAGTCACCACATGCAGCCACACGCTGGCTCATGTGTGGGGCTCGCAACACCCGATAAATCTATCACTCATGCCTCTCGGTCCTTATACAAGGATTAATGGTCTTAGGATAATAGCCTATCCATTCACATGATCTAGCAGCAGATTCCCTAGCTAATCATACCATGTATAAAAGCGTTTATAAATAGTATGTAACATGTATTTCACCCCCGCAGTTTAAAAAAACTGAAAACAGTTAAGAGAAAAGGGGGACATGAACTCACAGTGGTGCGTCTCTAACAAGAAATCTCCCGGTCAACCTGCTGTGCGACGACCTACACGTACTAACTTCAATTAGACGGACGGTCGTGCCTTAGCTTAAGGTTTAAATTTTTGAGAAATAGTTAGACAACTATTTCGTGTTTACACTTCGTAATTATATATTAATTATATTCCTTCCCAAGGATGAGGGTTTTAATATATGTTTACGTATCTTCAAAATATATTATTAAGTCTCACTTAAAATATACTTTAATTCTTTCTCCAAAATATAAATATTTTTCCCAAAAATATTATATTTTATTCCGTATAATTTTTCCAAAATAATACTTTTGTCACAATACGCGTTTAAGAGTATTTTCTAAAAATACGTAAGTTACAGTTACAGTTCGGGTGGTAATAATAATACCAGTGTAACTTAAATATTATGAAGGCGTTCGTAGTATTTTGGAGTCGTTACTCTTCAGTGTATACGAGTTATATTATTTTTACTCTAAAAATAATATTTGTATAGTTCACAGAATAACCATAAAATTCACACAAGTGTTACTATGAAAAATTTATACTAAATATATATTTAACAAGTCTTATTTATGAAAATCCCACCTCCGACACTTGGTTATTTTGAAAAAAAAAATCATGGCGAAATTTATTTGGAAAAACAAGTTAAAAAGATATTTTTAAGCACTTGTCATGAAAATAATTCTAAGTGTTATTTTCTGGAAAAATTTTGCCAGAGTTTCCTCTGTAACTGGAGGTGGCCACGCTTACAAGCGTATCATTTTCTTTTCAAAATCCAATCAACAATGTTCCCAACATCAACAAACAATGTTTCAACATCAAACTAGTTCAAAAATATACGTAAATCGCAAACACATGAACTTGTGGGTTATGTAAGAGTGTGTAGTAACTTTCCATTATTTTTAGTAGATCTTTCTATCTTTGTAATTAAAATCGGTTTCTTGTGATCTTTATTCTTGAAGAAAATACATTTTTACAACTTCTAGGTCAAATATTACAAAAATAATTCTTTGTTAAAACCTTTCGTTACACAAGTGTCTACACACTTGTGTGTTCACAAAATCACCTTTAGTTTATGAAAGATCCGGCTTCTAAAACATGATTTCGTTTGACACTTGGTTCTTCGAAAATACCACTTGTAGATCTTTAGATCTACTAGTTTAGAACTCCATTTTACAAAAAGAATCACTTTTACACAAGTTCATGGTTATAAGTAGTAGTGTTCTTCATCTAACCACTTTTACACTTTAACATGCACTAGGTCATGTTCCATGAACATGACTTAGCCGGGTTAGATGACGATCCGAACTACTACTAGCATAAAAAACACAAAATAATCATCACAAAACAAGTTTAACAAGTTTTACACCATTACTTTCCTTTTATCCATCAAGTTCATCATTTTACAAGACTTTTAGTTTGAGATCTTTAGTGTTCATGATTTTCAACCGACAAATCTCTTATTAACCACTTTAGACAAGATCAAGAAGGTGTTTAGAGTCACTTACTACTAGCTCGAGGCTAGGGAAGAAACTAGACGAATAACGGGTGGTTAATAGCAACGTAGTGAGGTCCTTGGCAATCCGTAAGCACCGGGCTTCCTTGTGCGTGATCCTTCACCCTTGTATGTGCTTGAAATAACAAGATCGAAATCGAAAAGTGGTGGTGGTGGTGCCTATGGTTTCGGCCGAAAGTTCAAAAGAAGGAGAGAGTGTTGTGAACTTTTGTTAAGTGTGGTTATGAATGTGATGTTAACTCTAGGATGCATTTATAAACCAATCCATACTAATTATCCAAGGGATATAATGCTAGGAAGATATTAGACATGAAGGATTATTATAATCAAAATTGTAAGTGGTTGTCCCCTCATGGGACTAAAATCGTTTGGGGGGGGGGGGGGGTTTCCATGGTTCAATTCCAACTAATTAGTTAAGTTAGTTGATTTAAATTAGGAGGTTAAACTAATTTCTAGTGTGTTATGTTCCATAGCGGGTGTTAGGGTATTCGGGGATCCTAACTGGCTCAGAAAAAGAAAAACAGTGTCAATGCTAATATTTTTATGTCCCGGGTTAAGTCCGGTTGTTCGGTTGGATACTGATCCGTTAAAGTGCTTAACAAGCATTTAAAGTGCCTTTATTATTACTTTTAGTGACACAAAGAATTCCCGACACTTTGGAAAGTGTCTAGTATTATTTTCCCATGTTTTTGTACTTTACTAATTAGCTAAAATGCTGAATTTTATATTAAAGTGCAGGATTTTGTGTTTAAATCATATTTTAGGCACATCCGGTCACTATAACTATCACCTAGTGACGCAGTTCTACAACCCTCATTTCCCTACACTCTCTACTAGTGTAGTAAACTATTCCCGGCTCATACAGGCCTTAGAGGCAGTGTCTGCCTGGTGCTGGCTATTTCAGCACATTTACTGGGTTATCCGTTCATTGTGCTACTGTGCTTTGGTGCATCAAGCTTGTTACTAAAGTTCTTTATGTAAATAATGGAGTGACAGTTAATAAAGTATGATGCAAGTATTTGTGTATGTATCAGTATTCAAGTAGCAATTTAACCACAATTTTAAGCAAGCACAGTAATTAAGCACTAATTAAATATTAATTAATTCGTACGGGTACCTGATTTGGTGAGGGTTGTCACAGATTCTTGTCCGATCAGGAGGAACAAGTAAGAACGAGGGTTCTATGGTTCGACTCGTTGTCAAAACACCTCATATAACGACAAACAAATCAGAATAGCCAAGTGTTAGACGAACAGGCAAACCAGGTCAGGATGCTGACCGATCGGACTGCTGTCCGAACGGACAGCCTGTCACGGTTCCCGACCCACCCTGGACGGAGTCGGGGCCCGCGAGCAGTTTCAGTGGTACCCATGGTATTTGATTTATGCGACAGCGGAAGTCTTTTATTTACAGGATCTTTTCACCGTAAAATACTTATTTAATATATCTTATACAAAGTTTTAGGGATAAATCCCATAATTTACAATAAGTTGATTTCACACAGAAATCTTTATTTTCCCAAAACATGTTTTATTGATTTATTCACACTGAGCCACTTCTCTGAGCTTGTAGTGCTTTACTGCACTTTTCCTGGATCACACAGATCACCTGAAACATGTTTGAAAAAGGTTTTGTCAGCGGGGAAATACTAAGTGAATCATTCAGTTTTCTAAAACGACTCGTTAGTTATAAATTACAGTATTAAGAGAGATTACAATGTTTTTATCAACCAATTATCAAGAATAGGTATTTGTCACTCGACCGTATCTGTGACTGTGGTCATACCACTATTGGGTCCCGTCGCCCCAATAGTGACGAGTATCAACAATTTTAGGCTCGCCCACCTAAAGTGATAAAAGTAGTAATGTGCACAATACCCCACATACCGGCTGTAATTTGGTGATTACAAAGACTTAATCCCTGTAATTATAACCTTGGAAAATAATTTGGAGTATTGTAAAACTGTTGATAAAAAGAGAATGACTCACATTGCAGATTAACGAGCAAATAGATAAGCCTACTGATTAGCCTTGATTAAACCTAGTTTAACACAATGCACACACAGACAGGTTAGTAACTAATACAGCAGTTACGTCAATTCACGAGATTAAACCCTCACAACGATTAATCAGTGCAATACTCGATAATTCAATCAGATTCACAACGAATAACAGAGCATAGTCCGAATTCGAACAGCACTCAAATATTCAAGTCGAAATCACGACGAATAATCAAAGTACAAGCTCAATTGAGCAGCACCCAGATATCGTTGGATAGTTATAATCGATCGGACGTTGAATCGTAATAGCGATCGAGTTATTACCCTGATTGCGGTAGCACCTCGTGATCGTGTGTGTGTGATTGTAGTAGAACAGCTAGAACTCGACGTATACACAGAGTTTTCATGTCGTTTTAACATCTCAGTTTACATGCCAAGGCCGGCTATTTATAGCTGAAATTTCGACATGCTTACGGACCGTATACCCTGAGCCTTACGGTCCGTAAGGGAACCAGGTTAGCTTACGGTCCGTAAGGACCAACCCTTACGGTCCGTAAAGGTTGCACCCTATTTCCTAGCCTAGCTGAGTTTGGTTCTAGCTTTGATGAATCAAAAATTTCAACCAATCAGATCATAGCAACGGTTTAAACAAGATAATTATCAATTAGGGTTTGCCCCCCTCGAGTTTTAGGGGCCCTGATCCTGATTCCGATTATTCCGGAAATTTCAGGGTTTATGCCAAATTACTTGGGTGTCTTAATTAGGGTTTTCTTATTGGATAATTATTATCCTAATTACGGGTTTTATTGACAGTTGTTACACAGCCAGCTGATCGGACAGACAGCCGATCAACCGGCCAGCCGATCGGCTAGCACATGGTCCCACACCTAAATTATTTGAAGTCTAGTGTTGAACGAACTGTTGTTCGATCGGACTATCGTCCGATTGAATTACTCTTCGGATCATGAGATACTATGCTTCAACACTTAATCGATTTTCAACATGTTCAACGCGCTAAGAGTGCCACTCGATCGAACACCCGTCCGATCAGGTGACACCCTGCTGAGAACCTAATTACTGAAGTACCTAACCGATCGGGTAGCCGACCGATCGAACGACCGTTCAATCGATCGACCTGAAAGGTAAAGATACTTCAATGTTTTCAAATACTACAACAAAAACCTCAAAAGGTCAAACCATCATACACAAACACATCTTACTCAAATGAAGAAACAATCCACTCGAACAGCCATCCGATCGACCTACCAGCCGACCAGACAGCTGTCCGAGCGGACAGTCGACCGAACGGTCAGCCGTTCGATCGGACTACCGTCCGATCGACCAGCTGTCCGACCCTCCAACACTTGTTTTCGTTTTACGCGTTGCTTATCGTTATGCTATCGAACTATTCAGGCTAACCTTACTCCCAAGCGCTCCCTTCAATCCATCAACCATTGTGAGTATACTCTTTGCTTTAGCACTTTTGGGTGTTACATACGTTACTTATTCTAAATCACAATGAACACACTACTCAATTACTTAAACGCTAACCGTTACCGCATGTATTACGTGACTAAATGAATGCTTGTTGTTATGTTTACACGTGGAATGTTTTCTACCTGCCTTAACAACGATAGTACTATAGTTTGGACTCAGCACCCGTTTACACAGGGGTTGTTAAGGACAATTACTTGCATGGATTACGGTGGTAATCATGTATTGCGAACTGCCTCGGGCAGTCAACCCGCAGTCATTGGTATCGATAGATCCATGTCGATAATTAACATGCTTCGTTTTCCTCTGTGTACGTGCTGGTTATGCGTAAACTATTTCGAACTCTATATGCTATTATCAAACTTGTATGCTCACCTTTACATTATATGTATTGACTTTATTTTAACGTATGTGACAGGTGTTTAAGATGCTTATCTGCTAGGAAGGCGAAACTAGAATAAGAGTCTAGAGCATAGTTGTGTGTAGATCTTGCAGCTTGAGTCTCTAGTAGTTGAACAATCTTTATATTTAAATCTGAGTTGTCGGAACATAATATTTGACTGGATGTTATCTGTAATAATTTGTTTACTATTTGAGGTACGGTATGAGACGTATTATATAAATTGAATAGTAATAATAGTTGTTATGGAAACTTCTGGACAATCTATTTCGCTCAGTGCCATGCCCCGATGATTCCGCCATTGGTTGGGGTGTGACAATTAGGTTCTGAGTTCGATTCTCATAGGGGTTTTTCCCAGATTTATTGGGTTTCTTTCTGAATTTATGTATAGACATTATTGCCTATGGAGATAGATATGATCTGGTCCTTTGTCTTCAATAATTACAGAAAACGTACTCGATGTTTGCAAACCCATGCAAGTTATGTCCTTTAGCCCTAACTCAGGTAACTTTTGTAGTTAAATCTTACCAAATGGACCCCACAAATCTTACCAAATGGACCCTATATAAGAGTAAAATGACTAAAATACCCTCATGTGAGGTCCATTTGGTCAGATTTAACCACAAAAAATTAACTGAGGTAGAGCTAAAGGACATAACTTGCAAGGGTTTGCAAACATTGAGTACATTTTCTATAATTATTGAAGACAAAGGACACAGTTTGCAATAAGTGACATGCATAAAGGACGATTTTTGTAACTTACTCATTAAAAAATAATCCTTAACTAGTCTTTGTTTATGTTTGAATTATCAATGGTAGAGAAACCATGTATATGTCACATAGTCATTTACCATCTTTATCTGACATAGTCAAATAACATCGACACATCTACAAATCTACAATCTTTCTATTAATTGTGCTCAATACAAAATCAAGTATTAATAAAGAGTCATGATAATCACGATGCATTTTACAGTTCCAACTCAGTTAATTCAAAACAGCCCAAATCACAACTCAATTCAATCAAAAAGTCAAAAACCTTACTAGTTCAACTCGGAAGGTGGAGGCGGAGGCGGAGGACGGCCGGTGTCGGCGGTTGGAAGGTGGAGGCGCCGCTCCTGATTCTGACTCTGATGTTGCTAAAAGTGGAGGCAGGAGGCGATGTTCACTTTGTTCTCTGATGTTTTTATGTTATGGGTCCGTGTTGTTGTAACCCTAAATGGGTTTTAAATTAAAGAAAAAATAAAAAGAGAAATAAAAAAAAACGGAACAAAATGTGCCTCATACGGGATTCGAACCCGGGTGTCTTGGGAAGAATAACGCAGACATAACCAGTGAAGAACCAAGGTTTTTTTTTGTTTATGGGTTCCTTTTATATTTTATTTATGGATTCCTTTTCAGTTTGTTATATATATTTACACTAAAAATTAAAAACCGAATGGGTTCCTGGGAACCCATTCTTCGTTAATAAGTCCGCCCCTGAACATGATTCGCCACGTAGGAACATGAATGAAAGGCTATACCATCTTCTTCCCTAATCCACAATGGTTTGCATGGATTAAACCATGGCAACCATGGTCATCCTTTCTATTTTTCAAGTAATCATTTCCTTTTTCTTTAGACAAAGATAAATTAAAATAAATAAGGAGAAAGGGGTTTGATTGTTTGAATCAAGACCACACCCTTAGAATATTGGTTTTGGATTATGAATTAGAGGTGAGTGATATGACACTGACGTACAGGGTCATGGTGGTCATAAGGGTTATGACCACATCATGTGTTTTGCTATTATACGATTGTGTTGATGTTTTTGTCTCTAAATGACGTTAATAATTCAAAATTTTACTATATTATTATTTTTATTTTATTTTATTAGTAAAAGTTTATATACTAAAATAATGTATATTAATTATTAATTAATTAAATTAAATTAATTAAATCATATATAATTGGAACCATTTGATACAGAAATTGATGGGAATTGGTAGAAGATCAACTAAAGGTGCTTTAACATTGATCAAGATAGTGATAGCTCATGAAGAAAAGAATCTTGATATGCCACCTAATAAACTTTTCACCTTTACAAGTTTCTTTTATTTTACATTATTTATCATAATTCCACTTTATTAAAAAAGATGAACAATCAAAGAGGCTTTTTTATTAAACTCTACCTTATATGACATTCTTAACACCTTTGATTGCATGAAAACAAACATACGAATAGAGAAAAAAAGTTTCCAATTATCAAAACTTTATATCACTGATCACTAATGCTTTGAAAAGGGCACAAGCAGTCAAACCAAACAATTTTAAAGGTTTACACGTTCAAATCTCATCAATTACAGGTTGATTAGGGTAATATTTAGGACTAAAAAAATGAAAGTTAAAAATTTAACTACTAATTTGACTTTTATATCTTGAACTCTTGTATTCTTCGTTTAAAAAATGTGAAATAAAAAAATTGTAAAATATAATATAACTAGTGGGATTCTCCCGCTTTGCGGCGGGCTTTTGGTTGAAATTGGCTTGGCTCGTTAAAGTATCGGTATGATACTTGCACGGTTGCACTTGGTATAGGAGTATAGGGCACCGGTGGTAAGACTTCGATCAAGTGATAGATCCACAAGTACAAGAGGCATGTAGACCTAACTTTGAAGTTTGTGTTAACACTAGTAGTACACGACTTGCATGTGAACACGTGCAAGGTTGGACATAAAGTTTGCACATAAAGTTGGATTATTGTATCCAATTATGAAGAGTCTTTCACATACAAATACCTTTCATTACCACTATTACGAGTAGTCAGATTTAATAATTAATTAATAATTATCAAATCCACATTTATCAAAATTGAGACCTTTGGAAAACGTACATTATAGAAACACATGCCTTTTAATACCGATGTGTTGGTTAATAAAGTTTGTCTGGGTTAACGGTTTGCTAACCGCGTATGTTGGTTAATAAAGACGAGGATAACGAATAAAAGATGAAGGCGAGTTGGGTGCATTTATGTTTTCGAGACATGTTTTGGTGATTTTACGTTAACATAAATTTGTAGACCTGTTGTCGAAATTTAGAGACTTTTTTGTTGTATAAAATGCAATTTTACATTAAAAAATATATTTACATGTATGAAAATATTTTTTTATGTAAATTTGTAGTTTTGAATGATGTCAGTTTGTGAAAAATCAATTTTGTGGGTTTCATTTGTTTTGATGGGACAACCTTACATACATAATTCTTACAAAAAGTATGGTGTTCAAAAATGTCATATTTGCCCTTTTATGTAGAGAAAAATGCAATTTGCGTCCCTGTGGTTTGTGTGAAACATCAACCTGAGCCCCTAAATTCATTTTTTGGTTTTTTGAGCCCCTGAGCTTATAAATTCATAACACTTTGAGTCCCTCCGTCAGTGTTCCGTCTGTTTGACTGTTTGAGCCAGGGGTAAGACCGTCTTTTGGCATATACTCATAACACTTTGCGTCCCTGTGGTATGAGTGAAACATCAACCTGAGCCCCTAAATTCTTTTCTTGCTTTTTTGTTAAGAAATCATTGATTTAATAATTCAAATTAACTATTTTTAAATAAATGCAATCTAATAATTTAAATGTATACTATATATAACAAATTATTAAAGCCTAAATTGTATATTAAATGTAAACTTTTATAAAGTGTCAACTGGAATTTAGAATTCAAGGTTAGCAGACTTGGAAACACTCGTTTTAAGCAAACAATATAAACATGTTAAGCAAACAATATATCACAGTCGGACAAAGTATTGAATGCACACTTGCATTATACATACAATATAGAGACAAAACGTCACACCAAGAAAGATAGAAGGATATCCAACTTCGTAGACTTGACGGAACTTACAGACTCGATAACAAAAGACCGTAACATACAATACAGAGACAAAACGTCATACCAAGAAAGAAATTGTGGATGTTTACTGACTGGTGCACTTCAGAATGTAGCTGATAACCCCCTTTAGTGTAGCTCTTCGATTTTCCTTGAAATTCCAGAGCTCGCTAATTACATATCTCCCACTGGGGTTATATTCATTCATATGCAATTGATCGTTCTGATCAATTACTTCCTTATGTGCACCGCACCATCTTCCAGGAGGTTGTCAAGTGTTCTCGCCTTCGTAGTTGGTGTTTTGCGTATCTTTACATCCGCAGCCATTCTGTACAATAAAAACATCCATAGTAAGAAACCCAGATTTCAACAAAACCCATAAGAATCAAACAAAACCTCTGTTTTGATACCCGAGAAAAAAAACCCACAAGAATCAAACAATATTTTCACAAAAACATCACAAACAAACCTTCTCTTTTGATACTACTACGATAGCATAGAACAAAAACAAAACAAGCAAACATTAAACAAAGTAGTTTCAGCAACCCATTTTGACTAGAGTGACCCATTTAGCTAAAAAAAGACCCAAATCAACCCATTTATTGACACTTTTTCTTGAATGTTAACCAATTAATAAGTTTATTCATTGATAAAGATTTGGTTATCAAAAACTGAAAACTTTTAATTGGTTCTCAAAGATCCTGATAACAGATCGCCCATAACCAAAGCAACCACATTCTTCACTACAAAACAGAAATTCAAAAGAATGCAACAACTCTAATCATCATCATCATATTATTGTACTGTCAGTACTCCAACAAACAAATTGGTGAACTATACATATGAAGAACAAAGAACTGATTATCAAAATTGTGTTCTATTCTATCACAGAGACGAAGAAGAAAAGTGTACCAAGAAGAAGATGAAGAAATCGTTTGATGGTTGGGTTGATTGGCTTCCAATATCTACATGCGGATTACATTCAATCACGATTCTTGAAAATATTTTCACAAAAACATCACAAACGATTCTTGAAGATGATGATCCAAATATCACAAATATTTTCACAAAAACATGAAGATGAAGATAAAGAGATACATATAAGATGATGATCCAAACAATATTTTCACAAAAACATCACAAATATAAAAAACATATACAGATAAGATTATGATCCAAACCTCTGTTTTGAAGATGAAGATGATGATGATGATGATGATCGGTGTTGGGAGTTGGGAGAAGAGATTTCGAGATCTTTTTGAGAAGTGTGATGGTTCTGATCATTCATATGTGATATTAAGAGTAGATATTAAGGGTTAAAGGTGTAAAGGACATTTCACAATTGTCAAACAGTCAAACAGACGGAACACTGACGGAGGGACTCAAACTGTTATGAATTCATAAGGTCAGGGGCTCAAAAAACCAAAAAAAATGAATTTAGGGGCTCAGGTTGATGTTTATACAAACCATAGGGACGCAAATTGCATTTTTCTCTTTTATTTATTTTAAATGTTTTTTTAGAGTAAATTGCCATTTTCGTCCAAAATGACACTTTTGTACCATTTTCCCCTCACATTTGGAATTTTTTGCCGTTTTCATCCAAACCACTAACTGAGTTTGTTTTTTCTGTTAACTGTTAATCAAAAATAAAAAAAAATTATTTTTATCTCCTCTCTTTATGTCTTCTCTCTCATCTACCATCACCACCACAACCCCATCACTACCACACCACCATCACTAGCCCACCAACACCGTCACCACCACAACCCCTCACCACCAGACCACCACTCAGTCACCACCCATCACCACCCCACCAACACCACACCATCATCACAGATCGTATCCCAAAACCCAACGCCACCACCGTAATCCCATTTTCACCACCTGCTCTGCTTCTGGCCACAAGACACTAAAGTGTATCAACCAAACCTGTATCATGATCTGCTAGGTCCGAATTAGGAAAACGGGTCAACTCTGCGACGTATCAGAACAGACCTCCCTTCCACAAAACGGAAGAGCAGCAGCAGCAGCATCGTACTCACACGACTCACTCCTGGACCGCCTCGGCATAATTGGGACCTGAACACCAACAAAGTGGACCACTCTCCCATCTTCCTTGCTGAAAATAGGAAACATGTGAAACAAAATCCAAAAATGGTGTCTCGTTTTTCATATAATTCAACAAGGTAAGTTGTATGGTCCTCTCATCCCTAACCGCCTGTCAAATTTCCATAACCTATCGTGTAACACCCCGTGTTTCCGAAAGTCAAAGTCAAAGTCAAGATTGAAGTCAAAGGAAGAAAAGATCGCTAATTGTAATCTATCACTCCTTGCTCAACCACTGTTTTGACTTCTTTGACTGTAGTTAGTCTATTTTACGCTATACGTTAGTTGTATTATGTGGAGTAATTATTAATAATCGAAGTAATCGAATGTTTACCGCTATGAACCGTTTTTCGACTGTGAATAATAGGAAGTAACAATGCGATAAAGTTACCTAAATGCTAATCAAACTAATCTAATCATCATCGAACTCGAAACTCGAATTACACAAATTTTGGTGTTATTATACGTGTGTGTGTGCCTTATGTGTTACTTGTGCATGTTTATTTATGTTATATGTGGAATCAATCGAATCGCAATCGAATCGAAATCGCAAATCAAATACGAAATATAGATGCTTGTATGTTGATATAGTAGTTGGGATTAAAAGTAATTTGAATAGGAAACTCTACCGCTCTCGCATCGTTCGAAATCGAAATCGAAATATCAAAAATTGTCACCGAACACTCGAATCAGGCGACCGATCGATCAGGCTATCAGCCGATCGAACAACCAGCCGATCGGCCTGCTGTCCGATCGGACAGGCTGTCCGATCGAGCTGTCTGGCCGATCGGCCAGCCTTTACCTCTTTTGGCATCCTATAAATACCCCTTGTCACTCTCAAACTTTTGGAAACCTCTGACCAACCAGCTCGTGCTCCCCTCTTTTTCTCAGATTTCTCTCGATTCCGGTAAGTTCTCGTCCTAAATCTTGTACTTTCTTGATCTACACGCACTCCTACACCTTTCTATCTTTTAAATCTTAACTTTTAACCGTTAAATCATCAAGATTCAAGTGTTCTAGGATGATGTCATCATGGTGTTCTTGAAGAACTTCATGTTTTGGCCTCAATCCACCAAGAATAACTTGGATCTAACCGATTTCCACATAAACAAACAAAGGTCTTTCACAGGTCTAAACATATTCACGGTGAAAGAGATTGAAAGATGGTTTTCCAACTTTCTTTTAACTCTTTTACACTCAATGCCTTCAAAACCGGAAGAAACGGGGCTTGTGCCGACTTGCTAATCATTCTGGTGGTTGCATGGCTCAAGATCCGGATTCTATCCACGAGGTTTACCGATTTCGGGTTAAACGCTAAACACCGTCCCGAATAGTTCACCGACCGGGTTTGGGTGATTCCTGTCCAATCAGGAGAACCAAGTAATGACGAGGTTTCCGTTGTTTGACTCGTTGTCAAAATATCTCGATAAAACGACAAACAATCAGAACAACCAAGTGTTAGACGAACAGGCCGACCAGGTCAGGATGCTGATCGATCGGACTGTTGTCCGAATGGACAGCCAACCGATCGGACAGTCAGCCGGTCGACTGGCCAGCCGATCGGCTAGCACATGGTCCCACACTTAATCAATTCATTGAAGCTTGAGTATTGAACGAACTGTTGTCCAATCGGACTACCATCCGATTGAATTACTCTTCGGATCATGAGATACTTGACATCAACACGAAGTCGATTTTCAACATGTCTGATGTGTGTCGGTGTATATATAATTTAGATGTATATTTAAGCCCTTTTTACACCTTTAGCCAAGTTTTAAATTTATAAAAACACGATATTCACTAACACTAAACACACATATGGGCAAGTGCACCCATCGTGGACGTAGTATAGTGTTGGTAAGATACCGAGGTCATCCAAGGACACAAGAGCTTTTAATACCGGTTTATCCTCAACGTCTAATCAAATCAAAAAGTGAGAAAAATGTTTTTAAACTAAGAAAATAAAAACTAACTAAATGCTGAAAAATAAAATAAAAATAAAAACAGATAGACAAGATGAATCACTTGGATCCGACTCGTGTATTAGTATAACCTTTGATTATTTTCGCACTTCTGCACTTGTTTAAGAGATTATCTTAGTTATTGTAGTAGGCCCCTCTTTTGAAGGCGACGTTACCCTCAACCCAGTAGTTTGAGTCAGCAAGGATACAATCCTAAAGGGTTGGATTATTGGAAGATAATAAATTAAGTTATTAATGCAAATTATGGTAGGCCCCGCTTTTGGCGGTGACGTTACCCTCGACTAAGTAGTCTGAGTCAGCAAGGATACAGTCCTAAATATCTGGCTTATAGTATTAATAGTAGTTAACTTATGAGGGGGTCAAAGAGTTTGGATCCCGCCATCCAATACCTATGGGCATTAAAGGAGATCCTACTAAATTTGACCCAGGTCCCAAGCAGGACCTCTAAACGCTGAACAAGGGCAAGACCCTTACCAAACCGTTCCCTTAACCCCCGACCAGGTAGCCAATATACCTCCATATAAACCGTGGAGATATGAATGGTGAAAATCTTTTATTTTATATAGACAGTAAAATAATGCCAAGACACCACGGACAAACGATAAGGAAAGATCACCTTCAACATAAGCAACTAGTTATTAAAGTCATTAATACAAAACCAAATAAAAAGTGCAAAAGATTAAAAATAAAAAGTATTATACTAAACACTTGTCTTCACCAAGTGATGTAAGAGACTTAGGCAAACATGGCCTTGATTGTCAAGAACTCTTACTATCAATCTTGGATCCCGAGATGACTCACACACTCTACGATGGACAATGGATGATGGTGGTGGATGATGGTGTTATGGTGGTGGTGGGTGGTGGATGAAGTGTGAGAGAGGTGGTGTGCCAAGGGATGAGATGGAATGAAACCAAACACTCCTATTTATAGGCTGAACAGAAGGCTGGGCACGGCCCCGTGTCCGCTGGACACGCCCCCGTGCCCGTCTGACACTCTCTCTCCTCATTAATTGTAATTCGCAATTACAATTAATGCGCCTGCTGTACTTTCACCACGCCCCCGTGCTCACTGGACACGGCCCCGTGGTGGGCAATAGAAGCTTCTACAAGTTTGTCTTTTATGCTGCTTCTTGGGCACGGCCCCGTGCTGGCTGAGCACGGGGCGTGTTCAGGCTTCTGTTTTCTCTTCTTTGCTCTGGAGGATGCCGTTGAGGGTCCGGGCAGTCTACTTTTATTCCTTTCCTTGTATTTATGCTAGAATTAGTTGTCTTTTTGCTTCTTTTGTGAATTTGAGCTCATTTCATCCTGAAAATACAAAAGGAAGACAAAAACACTCTTTTTCCAACATTAGTACTTAAAAAGGGTTAGTTTTATGCCTTAATTGATGTGATTTATATGTTGCATTTTACACACATCAAATACCCCCACACTTGAACTTTTGCTTGTCCTCAAGCAAAACTCTTTAAAATGTGGCTTACACTCCCAAATGGAATAGGTAGAAGAGAAAGTTTTTGGCTTGTCATAGAGTGTCGGGAATCCAAGATCTTTTTAGGTTTTATTTTTATTTATTCACAATCCTATAAGTTATGATTTATTGAGAACGTTTCATAGGATAAATTACTTATTTGGGCATAACATGCCTTTTTAAAATTCCATTTATATACAAGTTCACATACCTCACGGGATATATCACTCAACACTCGGCCGAAGGTGTATTTTTAGTGAATCACTCGAGAACGGCATGGAACTTATGCCTTCCATAGGCTTGCCAAGCAATCAATCCTCCTCCTTTTTAACTTTTTACCTTTGTAAATATCAAGAGGACTTTTTGGGTGAAGGGTTAGGCTTGGGTTAAAGGTGGGTGGTTGGGTTAGTGGTTAGTAAAAGGGCGAAAAGCGTAAAAAGCGTCGGTTTTCGTAACACACTTTGTTTTTAGTGACATTTTATTTTGAAGTATTTCTCCAAACAAGCTTTTATTTGTATAGCTTTTGTTTGTTTTCAACTTCATCATCATTTTTTTTTAGTCACATAAAATAGCGAGCTTGCGAAAAACCGAGCTTGTTACTAAAATAAAGGGTGAAAAATAAAAAAAAGGGTTTTTGGTGGGTAAAAAGGGTTTTTAGGGTAATGAAATGAAAGGTTTAGGCTCAAAGGGGTTAACTAGGGGGATTTTGGGTAGGTGGTAAAAAAAATGAAAAATAATGGTGTAGAAAGAAAAATGGTTAGTCCTAATGCCTCCATCATTTACTTACTTGGGTTTAAGTTGGTAAGGACCGGGAATGTATCGTCGTGGCAAGTTCTAGAGTTGTAAGAACCAAGCGGCTATTCACACAAGAAACGAAAAATGAGCATTTAGTCTAAAGATGTAGATTTGTATGCTCAATAAAGGCTCAAAACTCACTTTTGTGGGAATGGGTTTTTAATGTGATCAAGTATATATAAACGATTTTTTTTTAACTAGACTTGTTATGCCGTTTCGTAATTTTCTTATGTTGGTTCTTTGTTATCACGACGCTCTCGGTTGTAAATTTCATAAAAATATAACCTTATTAAACTTGTAATTCCTAACTTAAACTTTAGACAAGTAAAAATGAAAGAATTTTTTGAAAAAAATTTGGGGTGTTTAGTGGTTCCAATAGAGTTTTGTGTAAGGCTTGTTGTTAGGACTTGCAAAATTTCAAAGTGTTAGCTTCCCCCCCCACACTTAAATTACACATTGTCCTCAATGTGTCCCAAAAATGAATTTTTAGGTTGATTGGATGTGTGGTGTGGTGTTAAAAAGCAAAGATTTATGTTACTGGCAGCCTGGACACGGCCCCGTGGTGACCGGGCACGGCCCCGTGGTCAGGTGCCAGTAATAGATATTAAAGAAATGAGACAGAAGCCTGGACACGGGGGCGTGTCCGGTGAACACGGCCCGTGTCCAGTTACCTGAACTGGGCGTTTTTCTGTAGGTGGCTCAGCACGGGGCCGTGTTGGTTGGGCACGGCCCGTGTTGAGCCTTCTGTGATGGAGATTTGTGTCGGGTTGCTTTGTTCTTTGTGCATGGGGCCATTTTTAACGTTCCCTTTTTCATCCATTACCACCATGAGTGTGTTTTATTCATCAATAACCATCAATCCTTAGAAACCATCATATCATTGCAAACATAGAGAATTACATATAGTTTTTAACTAAATAACTAGGGGGATACATGAGGCTATCATAAAGGGTCCTACTTATTTAGGAAAATTTCGGGAATAGCTTCCCGATGTAGCAAGACCTTTAGCCAATGGCTCCTCGGTTATTGTTCAAAGCCACTCTTCTATCTCCCTTGGGAGGAAGAAAGCAGCTTCATTCTCTTCAGTGGCTTGAGGAGGAACATTCACCGGGACTCCTTGCACCACCCTTTGCTGAGGCCCTTGGTGCATGGCATGCCATTCGGCCGGAATGATGACCTCGGGCACTACATTCCACGCTCTTTGGGTTATTATGGGAACCAAAGGCGGGGAGGCGAGAAGATTTAACCTCTGGTGCAAGAGGTTCACTTCTCGAAGACAGCCTTCCAACCCCACCGTCAGATGATTAATACGGTCCACTAACGCTTCTTCTACTCCTGTCATCTCGTCTATGGCTTCCCTTAAGGCGTAAACGTAGTTTACTAGGGAGTCTTCTGCTGTGGACGACCTTCTCCCATTTCGGTTATTTCTTGAAGATGATCCGCTAGCCTGCTGGCCATTTTCTGTGAAAGAAACTGAAGATAACTAAATTTTTGCAAAACAGCACCTCGAACACGGCCCCGTGCTCACTGAGCACGGCCCCGTGTTCAGTTATCTGCAGGATTTTTGGCTAAGGATTCTTGGGTTTTAAATTATTTTCACATCTTTAACTGTGGTTTAAGCTTAGATAATTTAAAACAAAGTTATAAAATCAACTTTAAACAAGAATCCGTAGCAAATAATCTTACAAACTTTACATAGAAGGTTGGAATCATGGGGTTTCCAAGCTTCCATGGAGGAGATGTTTGAAAAATTTTGAAAGAAGGGGAAATGAACAAAAGTGGAAAGGACAAGATGGTCCTTGGGAACCTTCTTTTAGCACTTACCTAGGATGGTATATGTGAAGATCCCAGAAATCTCTGTCTAGTGAAGTGGTCAAAAATGAGCAGGAATCAGGCTGCATTTAAAGAAAACGACAGCACGCTGGACACGGCCCCGTGTCCGCTGGGCACGACCCCGTGTGCAGAGAAAATCCTAACACATTTTGTCCGTATTCTGACAAAATCAGCAGAGAATCTTCTGGGTGAGCACGGGGTCGTGTTGACCGGACACGGCCCCGTGTCGGGAGGCTGTTTTATGGAGTTTTGTTGCTCCTAAGGATTTTATTTATATCGGGTGGTTCTTGATTTGTTGGAAAAACCCCAAAGTGCCTAAGATACCTTAATTGTCCTATACTAAGGCGAGAACGCAAGAGGTTATCGGTGAGGGTAATTCCTATTTTCATTCTAGGTGGACAAGTCCAACCCTTTCCCGGGCTCTCGTTAAAGAAGGTGTATGCCGAATCGCTCAGGTCTATGTATGCATCGAACGAAGTCGATGGAGAGTCCTTCACGGCACAATCGGCACAGGGACGACTATCGTCCAAGTCTTTTCTAGGTATGGAGGTATTTTCGGGAGCAACGAGGTTGTCGGAATGCGGTTCCAACATTTCCTCATGGTCATCGTCTTGGGGTGGATCGATAAAATCCTTCCTAAGTTCCTTTGACCAATTCAGAATTAGTTCTTCTAGTTGAAATAACTCGTCAAGGAGCATTTCCCCTAGAATATCTGGCTGGGCGCATTCGAGGGAGAGATAGTGCTTATTTTTACTTTCGCCCCTCTTAAGGTTATAAGGAATCGGTGGGTCTATATAGTGGGGCCTATAATTTAGAAAATAACATTTTAATTCTTCATGTTCGCCTCCATATAATCGACACCACATACCATAAGAGTGCCGAAAGTAAAAAGAATTACTATCACTCATGTTTGTGTCAGAGATTACCAACCGCCGGGATCTAACGGTTCTGTTTTCAGTAAGAGAATCTTGGGCACGGGGGCGTGTTGAGTGGACACGGCCCCGTGTTCAGCTTACTGTCTGACTTAAAACAGGATTGCCAGTTCCAATGATTGAGCACGGGGGCGTGTTCAGCGGGCACGGCCCGTGCTGAGCTCTGCAGAAGCTGAAAAAACTAAGAAAATCCTAAAAAAAAGAAGAATAAAAAAAATGATTAGGCCGTTGATTCCTAACTTTCTTAAAATCCTTGTGTCCCCGGCAACGGCGCCAAAAACTTGATGTGTGTCGGTGTATATATAATTTAGATGTATATTTAAGCCTTTTTTACACCTTTAGCTAAGTTTTAAATTTATAAAAACACGATATTCACTAACACTAAACACACATATGGGCAAGTGCACCCATCGTGGACGTAGTATAGTGTTGGTAAGATACCGAGGTCGTCCAAGGACACAAGAGCTTTTAATACCGGTTTATCCTCAACGTCTAATCAAATCAAAAAGTGAGAAAAAATGTTTTTAAACTAAGAAAATAAAAACTAACTAAATGCTGAAAAATAAAATAAAATAAAAACAGATAGACAAGATGAATCACTTGGATCCGACTCGTGTATTAGTATAACCTTTGATTATTTTCGCACTTTTGCACTTGTTTAAGAGATTATCTTAGTTATTGTAGTAGGCCCCTCTTTTGAAGGCGACGTTACCCTCAACCCAGTAGTTTGAGTCAGCAAGGATACAATCCTAAAGGGTTGGATTGTTGGAAGATAATGAATTAAGTTATTAATGCAAATTATGGTAGGCCCCGCTTTCGGCGGTGACGTTACCCTCGGCTAAGTAGTCTGAGTCAGCAGGGATACAGTCCTAAATAGCCGGGTTATAGTATTAATAGTAGTTAACTTATGAGGGGGTCAAAGAGTTTGGATCCCCGCCATCCAATACCTATGGGCATTGAAGGAGATCCTACTAAATTTGACCCAGGTCCCAAGCAGGACCTCTAAACGCTGAACAAGGGCAAGACCCTTACCAAACCGTTCCCTTAACCCCCGACCAGGTAGCCAACATACCTCCATATAGACCGTGGAGATATGAATGGTGAAAATCTTTTATTTTATATAGACAGTAAAATAATGCCAAGACACCACGGACAAACGATAAGGAAAGATCACCTTCAAAATAAGCAACTAGTTATTAAAGTCATTAATACAAAACCAAATAAAAAGTGCAAAAGATTAAAAATAAAAAGTATTATACTAAATGTTAGTGCACCTACGTCTGCTGACTACGTCATTCATCAAGTGTAGAAGATCAGAGATGACACAGAGTCCTAGAATAGATATTTTGTATATGGACCGCTTTTTGTACAATTGCTAGGATCGCTTTTATGTCATTAATGGTCTGGATCGCCTTTTGGACATGCTAGGATCGCTTATTGGACTTTGAGGTAGAACCGCTCATACGGACATGTCGTATGAGCGGTCCATGAAGTCTATATATACCTAGGGGCGATCCAGCACATAGTAACGGTGTAATTTCTTCCGGCGAGCCACGAAGTGCTGCCGAAGTGCTGTCAGACCTTGTATTTGTGCTTGAAATCAATACAACAGCGATATTAAAGTGAATACGGCTTCAATTGCATCAGATTATTAGTTTCCGCCTCTTAATCTGGACGAGAGCTTCTCTGAACGACTCGTTAGATCAACAAACGATCCTACAAGTGGTATCAGAGCTCAGGAGGAGGAGTTCTTGCCATTGTAGCTGTTATTCTTCTGTTTTTCTACATCTTCTTCACTTTTTCGAAAATTTTCGCGATAAAACAAGCTCAAAATCACACAGTGCACTCGAAATCATGAATTAACAAACCCTTGAAGTTTTCAGAACTAAAATCAAAGTAGAAATAGAGATTTTAGGTGTTTTGTTGATTCAGGTTCGCTCGAAATATGACGTAAGCACTGGAACCGCTCGAAATTACGTTTGGAACCGCTCGAAATTACGTTTGGAACCGCTCGAAATTACATTTGGAACCGCTCGAAATTAGGTTGTGAACCGCTCGAACGAGCAAAGGGTGAACCGCTTTTGTGACTGTTTTTGGACCGCTCGAACTGGTATTGTTTGACTCGCTCTTTGGACCGATCTTGGATCGTTCCAAAATCAAAGGACTGAATCGCTCTTTCAAACCTTGCTTGGACCGCTTATCAGTCAACATTATTGGACCGCTTATTAGTCCGATCGCTCGAGTGAACATAGTGTGTGGACCGCTCATTTAGATAATTAGTTATTTCATTGGACCGTTCTTGTGGACTGTTGTATAAGACTTGAAATTGTTGAGAACTTGTGAACGTTTGAAAGATGGATACTGAATTTTATAACGCTTTTGCTACTCCGACCTCGATTACCCAAAGTGCTTTGATTGAAAATGAAATCGGAACGTCTCAAAAACCACCGAAACTCATGGATATTGACGATTATAATGTGTGGTTGGAACGATTTGGAAATTGGGTAGAAGCTTATCATCTTGATGCATGGGAACACACCGAAGTACCATATACTAAACCCACGAAAGACAATGTTGTGAATGGTACTCCACTAACACTTAGGGAAATGAGTACTGTGGATAAGAAGAAATATCGAGATGAGAAGCTTATGGTGAGTCTACTTCAACAGGCGATAAAAGAAGATATTCTGATCTTGCTTCAACATGACGGAACTGCATATTCAATTTGGACAGAGTTAGAAGCAAAGTTTACAGGAAGTGATGAAATGTTAAGAAACAAAATGTCGCTCATGAAAAAGGAATTTGATCTGTTTAGGGGATTAAAAAATGAAACCACCAAACAAATTATTGACAGATATTGTAATTTGGTAAGAAATATGACAAAATTGGGTGTTAAGAAAGATACTGATGAGTTAATTGAAAAACTTGCAGATGCGCTTCCATATGAAATCTGGGGAACATTCTTAATGATGCTGAAGTCAAACAAAGAAGAATACAAAAGAATGAAACTAGGAGACTTCATCAAGCATTTAGAAGCCCAAGAGATGGAGCAGAGAAAGATCGCTAGGATGAAAAACTACGATGGAGAGCAGGATATCAGTTTGTACTACAAACATGGTGCTACTGATTTAACAAAGTTTTCACCTAAGATCGAAACTGCCTACAGCGTTAAAGATTCTACTGAAGTGAAGACATCTCAGGGATCAAGCAGCAGCACAAGATTTTCATCTTTTGATCCTAACATCTCTGTAACAAAGAGTGGTAGAAAACTTCAGTGTAACATTGTGTTGAGTCTTGAAAATGATCAAGATTACTCTGAAGATATTGCTAAAAACCAAATGTCTTTGTTAGGGATGATTCTGGAATCTTATAGTTGTTTTGTTGCAGGAAAGATCGGTAATCCAATGCTCACGAAAGAGGATTACGATCAAATTGATGCTGAAGAAATGGAGTTGATGGATATAAAATGGTGTATGGCAAGTGTGATGAGACGCGCTGAAAAGTTCAAACAAATTACTGGCCGTGATGATTTTCGTGATGCAAATGTTTCAGCTTTAGGTTTTGACAAATCTAAAGTTACATGTTTTCGTTGCAGGGAGAAGGGGCATTTCAAGAGGGAATGTAAAAACCGTGAAGCTACCGGTGCCCAGAATCCTTTCGGAAACAATGATTATCACAAGAAGGCCATCTATCATCAAATCACTCAACCAGCACCACAGCATCAGGCACAAACAGCTCATGGAAGAGATGTGATTGATAAAAAGGCTTGTGTTGTTAGTCAGGGAAAGTATGATAATTTTACTTGGGAAAAGTATCTTCCAAAAGAAAGCAAAGTATGTGTAGCTGAACAAAATGACGAGAAGATGGCTGAAGGATTTACTTGGGATGATTTTTGTCAAGATCAAGATTTTATGGCCAAAAATACTTCTCATGCTTTCTTTGCTAATGCTTATGATTTGAAATGTGCAGAAAGGTGCAGAAAAGTCATGGAAGCTGCTGAAGAGAGACGAAGACAGATCAGAGAGGAGGTTGAAGAGGAAGAGAGATTGAAGGAAGAAGCAAAAGCGGAAAAATTGAGGAGAGCTCGATTTTTAAATTCAAGCAAGACAGTCAAAGAGGTTCCTGAATTCGAGATTAAAATAGAGGCTGAACCGGTCATGGTCCCAGAAAAATGCATGAATTGTGATTCGTTGATAAAGCAGAACAATGAGTTGTTGCACAACATTCACAAGCTGAAAGAATCGTATGATACAATGAACAGAGAAATCAACAAATATACAGATTCTGATGGTGAACAAGCTGAAGCTATGAACACTTTGAAAATAGCTTATCTGAGACAGCTTGATACAGCAAATTATAACATTAAGAAGTGTGCAGATCTCGAGCTTCAGTTAGCGACACAAAAGATAGAAACTGAGAAAGTCAAGAAATTATTGGACAGCTACTCATGTTCTACTTTTGTTGTTGACAGGATTTATCCGGTGGTGAAAGATTTGAAGACCTTTGAAGAAGTGAAGATTGGTGAAGAAGAACAATCCGTGACAAAAGATGAAGAAAAAGTGAAAGCTTCTGGTAAGAAACCGAGTGTATCCTACAATAGATGTCCGCCCCCGGTCGAAAATGGATATTCACCCCGAAATCCTAATTCAGAAAGAGTCAATAAAGCGATCAATCTGAAATGGGAGTCTGGGCTGTCGGATAACTTGCCAGAAAGTATCGATGTCACGTACACGTCATCAGACACTGATCATGAGTCAAAGTTGATAAAAAGTGTGGTCGATCAGGTGTTAGACAAAGATGACAATGAGGAGTCAAAACCCGAGTCAAAGTCTGGGTCCAGTGCGTCAAAGCAAACAGTCAAAAAGGACAAACGGGTTTATGACAAAGAGTTTTTACTTTCGAAATCTAATTTGAATGATGAATCAGTCAAAGTAGCATATACTTTGAAGGGTTCTGACAAATTATATTCAGATGAAAGTTTTCCAATAAGAAGTGTCAGAATTGAAATGATTCAAAAGGTTTTCAAAATCACAGAAATTAATATTTCTGAAATAAAAGTTTTTAATCTTAACGGAAAACCTAAACAGTACACTTCAAGAGATCAACAAAGAATTAACAAGAAAATGGGTTACAATTGTGGTTATAGTTTTCAACAGAAATCAAACCATAATCGTAATTTCAAAAAGAAAGGTCTCGGTTTTATTCCACCGAAAAACTATAAAAATGAAAAATTTTATAAACAAAAAAATGTGTTTGTTTCAGGGAAAACTTCGGAAGCTGAAAAAGAAAAATTATTCAGAAATCAGACAAATCAGGAATTTCTTGCCAAGAAGCAAGAAGAACCAAAGAAGACCGAAGTTCTGAAGAAAGTTGAAAAGAGATCCTGTTTTCAGTGTAAAGCTGTTGGTCATCTTGCGAAAGATTGTCCGAAGACATTCAGACCAAAACAGGAAATCTCAAGAAAAATGAAAGAAAAAGTTGTTGAAACGACTGAACTATCAACCCGGAAGTTTACAGGCTTTGAGAATTCAACTTATGAAAAAGGAGAATCTTCAAAGAGTGCTTCCAAACGCATAGCCAAAGAATCAAATCAGAAATGGGTTGTGAAAGGTTCAGGTAACAGTTCTGGTGATGAATCTGATTCCATAAAATCAGAGGAGCCATGTGTTGAAGGAAAGGTTGTAAAGAAAATTCCGAAAGTGGACGATGTGAATTTTCCGCCACTACATGCTAACAATTACAAATCTAAAATCGGAAAAGTTGATGTTCCAAATCAATTTTATTCAGACAAGAAGAAAATTGATGTTGGAAAAACTTTCAACGGCAATGTGAAACGCATCTTTGGAAAAATGGCCAGTGGTAAGGCCCAAAGCATTCAGGAGTTTTATGCTTCCAAAGGATGGGTTTACAAGTCGGTTGAAAAGAGGGATGAAAATGATGAGGTTACACCCAAGGATGGTCAGGCTTGGGTGGATATATTTTTCCAAGAATAAAATCCTGACTTGCCGGAGATCCCAAGATGGTATTGCGGATCATGAATCGGCATCTTTCTAAATCTGTTTGTGAAGTTGCAGGACTTGCCGGAGATCCCAAGATGGTATTGCGGATCATGAATCGGCATCTTTCTAAATCTGTTTGTGAAGTTGTAGGACTTGCCGGAACTCCCAGGTTTGTAAGCGAGGAGTAGGAATCGGCATCTTGAGAATTCAACCTAAAGATGGTAATTGGTTGAAAAACAGGTTTGAAGAGATTGAATTGCTAAACTTACAAGTGGTTGTATGGTAGTAATTGGTGTAGATCTTACAAGTGGTTAAATCAGGGTCATTAAATTGGACTTGATTTAATTATCATTCAAGATTTTGGTAAACAAAGTGATGATTTGAACCCCACTTTACAGAAGATAAAAACAACTAAACTTATTTTCCGGAAAAACCATTCTGATTAAAACAAACTTAAGTGTTTTGAAATCATTATGGGAAAATAGTTTGTTGTGAGGGGAAGTTTTGATTGTTTAAGCCAAACGGATGGAGAATTGAAGTGTTTCGATATCAGTTGTCATGTTCTGTACAGTTTGTTTTCAATTTTCTTTAGATGTATTTGAATTTTAGGGGGAGTAAGAATTTTTAGAAAATCCAAAAACATCAGAAAATTTGAAAAAGCCAAAAACATGATAAAATCAAAAATGAGTTTTGTTGCATAAAAGAGGAAATGATAGTACATCAGTGGACTATCACAACACGCTAAAGAATTGGAAAGTCAAAATGTGATAAACGATCTTACTGCGGATGTGTCAGTAGATTTTCGCACATTTAGTAAATTGAAACGAGATATAAACCTAAATCAAACTTGCTTAATTCGTGGGTAACTATTCTTGGATATATGGGTAACCCCCGAAATCTTGTTTGAAAGGTCCCGTATTCTGAGATACTAGGTCTTTATACTCAGTGATATCTGGGGTATTATTCCGGGACTTCTGCTGTATGGAAATACTGACCTAGTCCCCGAATAATACTTTCTGCAAAAAGCTTTGAAATATAAGCGCCGCCCTCAGCAAACTGATTAAACAATAAAATTGGTAATCTTTGCTGTTGTAACAAAAGATCCTCTAAAGGGGACCCACCAAAAGTCGAAGCCGTCATCTCTCTGCGTATACGGAAGTATCGACCTGAGCTCTCACGGCCCTCGCACATTACCCCTTTACAGATATCATCTGTGGTATACTCACCTGTAAGACTGAATATTTGGGATCTGGATACGGGAGTATATTCAAGTGGAGTGATACACAATTAAGTTTAAGTCTTTAAAACATTAATATCGTATCTCGAATCGATTGAAATCTGTGTTGAAAATTTAAGTGGACAAACATACTGACAATCTAGGTAAATTGTTTAGAACTTAACATGTAATCAAGCTTAACGGTGTTTGTGATATGCTTCAAAACTGATATGATCCTCTTGCACAAACTCACAAAAATATTGTCTGTAAATATTTCATTTTTTTTCTGCATTTACTTTCATTCCGAAAAATCCAAAAAGATTTTCAGTGTGTTTTAGCATAAACTTTGAAAAATCAAAAATATTTTCGACAACTGGTGTTGAGATGCTGATTTTTGAAATTCAAAGTGCTAAACTTGAAGAACTGGTTTGGAGAGTGTTTGAGAGTGAAATGATAAAATTGTTTTTTGATGAAATCCAATAATATTCTTGAATGCAAAATCATTATTATTGTGATGTGTTCATCATAGTTTCTAAAATTGTTGAAAATTTTTATTTTAGAAACTTATGGTTGGGTAGAGATTGTGCAGGTATTAAAGTGCCAGGTTATGATCTTAAACCTGATGAAGTTTGAATTCCAGACTAAGATCCCAGCTGTGTGAGAGGGGGAGTCTGAAGATACCAAGTTAACATTCAAGAGAGTAGAGTGTGTTGATGATGGAGATAGAGAATCAGGATTCTTGAAACGATAGATATTTCAAAGACAGATTGTCGACTGATGAAGATTGTAGATTGCAGACTGGAATGAGGACATTGATGAAGACTCCGTCAACATCCGAGGGGGAGTTTGTTAGTGCACCTACGTCTGCTGACTACGTCATTCATCAAGTCTAGAAGATCGGAAATGACACAGAGTCCTAGAATAGATATTTTGTATATGGACCGCTTTTTGTACAATTGCTAGGATCGCTTTTATGTCATTAATGGTCTGGATCGCCTTTTGGACATGCTAGGATCGCTTATTGGACTTTGAGGTAGAACCGCTCATACGGACATGTCGTATGAGCGGTCCATGAAGTCTATATATACCTAGGGGCGATCCAGCACATAGTAACGGTGTAATTTCTTCCGGCGAGCCACGAAGTGCTGCCGAAGTGCTGTCAGACCTTGTATTTGTGCTTGAAATCAATACAACAGCGATATTAAAGTGAATACGGCTTCAATTGCATCAGATTATTAGTTTCCGCCTCTTAATCTGGACGAGAGCTTCTCTGAACGACTCGTTAGGTCAACAAACGATCCTACACTAATCACTTGTCTTCACCAAGTGATGTAAGAGACTTAGGCAAACATGGCCTTGATTGTCAAGAACTCTTACTATCAATCTTGGATCCCGAGACGACTCACACACTCTACGATGGACAATGGATGATGGTGGTGGATGATGGTGTTATGGTGGTGGTGGGTGGTGGATGAAGTGTGAGAGAGGTGGTGTGCCAAGGGATGAGATGGAATGAAACCAAGCACTCCTATTTATAGGCTGAATAGAAGGCTGGGCACGGCCCCGTGTCCGCTGGACACGCCCCCGTGCCCGTCTGACACTCTCTCTCCTCATTAATTGTAATTCGCAATTACAATTAATGCGCCTGCTGTACTTTCACCACGCCCCCGTGCTCACTGGACACGGCCCCGTGGTGGGCAATAGAAGCTTCTACAAGTTTGTCTTTTATGCTGCTTCTTGGGCACGGCCCCGTGCTGGCTGAGCACGGGGCGTGTTCAGGCTTCTGTTTTCTCTTCTTTGCTCTGGAGGATGCCGTTGAGGGTCCGGGCAGTCTACTTTTATTCCTTTCCTTGTATTTATGCTAGAATTAGTTGTCTTTTTGCTTCTTTTGTGAATTTGAGCTCATTTCATCCTGAAAATACAAAAGGAAGACAAAAACACTCTTTTTCCAACATTAGTACTTAAAAAGGGTTAGTTTTATGCCTTAATTGATGTGATTTATATGTTGCATTTTACACACATCAATGTCGATGCACTAGGAGTGCCACCCGATCGAACTGCTGTCCGATCGAGTGCCTTCTGCTAAGAACTTGTTATATTGAGGTGTCTAACCGATCGGATTGTCGACCGTCCGATCGACCGACCTGAAAGGTAGAGATACTTCAATGTTCTCAAAATGCTACAACGAAAACTTCAAAACTCAAACCATCATACACAAACACATCTTACTCAAAGGAAGAAACAATCCACTCGAACAGTGTAACACCTCGAAATTTTGTGTCCAATAATGTGTTAACACATGTCATGAGTTTACACGTGGCATTAAATATTAAATAAAGGACTAAAGTTGACAAACCGTGAAAGTATGTAAATTCGAGGGTTATAAATGTCAACGAAGGGTAAATATACTGTATAGTAACCCTAATTGATGCTCGTACCTTCAAACGAATAAATCATGGATCGTACGGAGCGAAACGCGGGAGAAAGTGAGAGATTACAAGCTGCAGGGGTTAATTGTGTCAACATGTTTAATTTATACCTCTGAGTGACCCTTTGACGAACCCGAGGCTTTGTAACATTAAAATACGCTCACTAGAATATACTATATAAATTTTGCGAAGTTCCGTTTTAAAACGAGAAAGTTATGATCAAATTCGTATGAGAAGGGTTAAAAGCGTCAAAAATAAAAGTTAAGGCTTTTCGGATAGTAATTAAACTAACCGGGGGCTTAACAGTGCGGGTAAAAGGCACGAGGCCCTTAATGGTAAATAATCGAGGGCCAAATCGCAAAGTTACCCCTTCAAAACCGAAAGGTCAGGTTAATCATTACAAAAGATTTGAAAATCTTTGAAAACAGACCTCAGGCGGGCCGCGTGGACGAGATAAGCAAGCCAATGCGGGCTGCGCGCAAGAGGAAGATACGTTTTCTGACATTAGGATCCATGCGGCCCGCGTGTGAGTTGCTGAATCCTAATGCGGGCTGCGTACAAGTCCCAGATGCAGAAACTTTGGAGAGATTCAATGATTTAGCTTGTGAACGATCTTGTGAGCAATTAATGAAGCATGGGCGCCCTCTACATGACCCCTAGCACCCAGGGCCACCTGCTGAACATCCATGATGCCTTGTAGGTTGAGTTGTAATGATCCTATGCCAAGTTTTTCACTACAAAAGGACATACATTGTGCATAAGTGAAACACACCTCAAACCTGCATTCTAAGTCATCTCTGGAGCTCTCAAGCACTCTTCTAACATCCTAAGTCGTTGATGCGTGTCAGTGTGTATATGTTTTTAATATATAATTAAGCCCTTTTTACACTTTTAGCCAAGTTTTAAATTTATAAAACACGATATTCACTAACACTAAACACACATATGGGCAAGTGCACCCATCGTGGACGTAGTATAGTGTTGGTAAGATACCGAGGTCGTCCAAGGACACAAGAGCTTTTAATACCGGTTTATCCTCAACGTCTAACCAAATCAAAAAGTTAGAAAAATGATTTAAACTAATAAAAATAAAAACTAACTAAATGCTGAAAAATAAAATAAAATAAAAACAGACAGACAAGATGAATCACTTGGATCCGACACGTGTATTAGTATAACCTTTGATAATCTTCGCACTTTTGCACTTGTTTAAGAGATTATCTTAGTTATTGTAGTAGGCCCCTCTTTTGAAGGCGACGTTACCCTCAACCCAGTAGTTTGAGTCAGCAAGGATACAATCCTAAAGGGTCGGATTATTGAAAGATAATGAATTAAGTTATTAATGCAAATTATGGTAGGCCCCGCTTTTGGCGGCGACGTTACCCTCGGCTAAGTAGTCTGAGTCAGCAGGGATACAGTCCTAAATAGCCGGGTTATAGTATTAATAGTAGTTAACTTATGAGGGGGTCAAAGAGTTTGGATCCCCGCCATCCAATACCTATGGGCATTGAAGGAGATCCTACTAAATTTGACCCAGGTCCCAAGCAGGACCTCTAAACGCTGAACAAGGGCAAGACCCTTACCAAACCGTTCCCTTAACCCCCGACCAGGTAGCCAACATACCTCCATATAGACCGTGGAAATATGAATGGTGAAAATCTTTTATTTTATATAGACAGTAAAATAATGCCAAGACACCACGGACAAACGATAAGGAAAGATCACCTTCAACATAAGTAACTAGTTATTAAAGTCATTAATACAAAACCAAATAAAAAGTGCAAAAGATTAAAAATAAAAAGTATTATACTAAACACTTGTCTTCACCAAGTGATGTAAGAGACTTAGGCAAACATGGCCTTGATTGTCAAGAACTCTTACGATCAATCTTGGATCCCGAGACGACTCACACACTCTACGATGGACAATGGATGATGGTGGTGGATGATGGTGTTATGGTGGTGGTGGGTGGTGGATGAAGTGTGAGAGAGGTGGTGTGCCAAGGGATGAGTTGAAATGGCTCCAAGCACTCCTATTTATAGGCTGAACAGAAGCCTGGGCACGGCCCCGTGTCCGCTGGACACGGCCCCGTGCCCGTCTGACACTCTCTCTCTTCATTAATTGTAATTCGCAATTACAATAAATGCACCTGCAGCACTCTGACCACGCCCCCGTGTCCGCTGGGCACGGCCCCGTGGTGGGAAATAGAAGCTTCTACCACTTTGTCTTTTGTGCCAGGGCTGACCATTCTGGACACTGCCCCGTGCTCGCTGAGCACAGCCCCGTGTTGAGCTGGACACGCCCTGTGTCCGCTCGACACAGCGCCGTGTTCAGCTGGGCACAGCCCCATGCTCAGCTGGGCACAGCCCCATGCTCAGCTTTCTTCTTGTTTTTGCTTTGGGAGATGCTGTCGAGGAGTCGGGCATGCCACGTTTCTTCCTTTTCTTTGTATTTATGTTGGATTTGGCTGCATTTTTGCTTCTTTTGTTCATTTAAGCTCTTTTAACCCTGAAAATACAAAAGGAAGACAAAAGCACACTTTTTCCAACATTAGTACTTAAAAAGGGTTAGTTTTATGCCTCATTTGATGTAATTTATATGTTGCATTTTATACACATCAAATACCCCCACACTTGAATCTTTGCTTGTCCTCAAGCAAAACTCTTTAATATGTGGCTTACACTCCCAAATGGAATGGGTAGAAGAGAAGGTTTTGGGCTTGTCTTTGAGTGTCGGGAATCCAAGATCTTTATTGGGTTTTATTTTTATACTATTTACAATCCTATTCGTTATGATTTATTTAGAACGTTTCATAAGATAAATTACTTATTTGGGCATAGCATGCCTTTTTTAAAATTCCATTTATATACAAGTTCACATACCTCACGGGGGATCACTCAACACTCGGCCGAAGGTGTATTTTTAGTGAATCACTCGAGAGCGGCATGGAACTTATTCCTACCATAAGCTTGCCAAGCAATCAATCCTCCTCCTTTTTAACTTTATACCTTTGTAAATATCAAGAGGACTTTTTTGGGTGAAGGGTTAGGCTTGGGCTAAAGGTGGGTGGTTGGGTTAGTGGTTAGTAAAAGGGCGAAAAGCGTAAAAAGCGTCGGTTTTCGTAAGACCTTTTTTTTTGACTTTTTATTTTAATGAAGCAATTTTTCAAACAAAGTTCTTTTTGATAACCTTGTGTGTTTATTTCTTTTGGCTTCATTATTATCATCATTTTTCTCTTGTTTTTTTTTTTTTTTTTTTTTTTTTTTTTGATAAGGAAGTCATAAGAAAAACCGTGCTTTGTTACTAAAATAAAGGGTTTAAAATGAAAAAGGGGTTTTGGTGGGAAAAAGGGTGTTTGTTTTGGGTTAAGAAATGAAAAGGTTTAGGCTCAAAGGGGTTAACTAGGGGGATTTTGGGTAGGTGGTAAAAAAAAAAATAATGGTGTAGAAATAAAAAGAGGTTAGTCCTAATGCCTCCATCATTTACTTACTCGGGTTTAAGTTGGTAAGGATCGGGAATGTATCGTCATGACAAGTTCTAGAGTCGTAAGAAACCAAGCGGCTATTCACACAAGAAACGAAAAATGAGCATTTAGTTTAAAGATATGTATTTGTATGCTCAATAAAGGCTCAAAACTCACTTTTGTGGGAATGGGTTTTTAATGTGATCAAGTACATATAATCAAATTTTAATTAGATTTGTCATGCCTTTTCCTAATTTTCTTATGTTGGTTCTTTTTATCACGACGCAATCGGTTGTAAATTTGTAAAAATATAACCTTTTTAGAACTTGTTATTCCCAAATCAAACCAAGACAAGTAAAAAAAATGAAAAGTTTTTGAAAAAATTTGGGGTGTTTAGCGGTTCCAATAGAGTTTTGTGTAAGGCTTGTTATTAGGACTTGCAAAATTCAAGGTTTTAGCATCCCCCCACACTTAAATTACACATTGTCCTCAATGTGTCCCAAAAATAAGTTTTTCGGTTGATTAAAATGTGTAAAAGTGGGTTAAAAACAAGATTTTATGGTACTGGGTAGCTGAACACGGGGTGGTGTTGGCTGAACACGGCCCCATGTCCAGACTGCCAGTACCAAAAGTAAACAGAAGGCTGGGCACGGGGGCGTGTTCAGTGAGCACGGCCCCGTGTCCAGGTACCTGAACTGGGCATTTCTGCAGATTTTTGGGCACGGGGGCGTGTTGGGTGAGCACGGCCCCGTGCTGAACTTGCAGTAATGAAGAAAAATTGTCGAGAGGCTCTGTTTTTGCGCATGGGGTGTTGGTTCAAGCTTCCCTTAGTATCCTTCACCATCCCGAGTGTGTTTTATTCCTGCAAATTAAAAACTAAACTAGAAAACATAAAGGTTAATCTAATCTAAACTACGGATAGTTCCGCGGAATGCCTCCGTGGTGCGCCACGTTTATAAGGGTCCTTGGCTAGACCCTCCTTATCGGGTGGTTCTGGCTCATCTTCAATTAGGGGGTCATTATTGCCAAAAGGATATTTCATTGAGCGTTCAAGATCTATGCTCCTTTTGAATGCCCCTAATTGAAGAGGTAGATTGTTGAATTTCCGGTTTTTCAAAGCTTTATGAGTTTGTACAAAAGGTTTTCCCAAGACTAAAGGAGCGTCATCGAGGATGACAAAGTCGGTTGGGATTACCATTTGATTTGTTTGAACCAAAACATCTTCAACTACACCGATTGATTTTATCACTTTTCGATCGGATAGAAAAATGGGTATTTGAAGTGGAGTAAAATCACTAATACTTAATTTTTCAAAAATGTAGTTAGGCATTATGTTAACACAAAGATCTTTATCAATGGTGATATTACTAATAAATGAATTTTGAAAGAAACATGGAACCGGTGTAATGTTAATTTCAAAAGGATCTTCTTTTATTAGCGAGGTTTGATCATTAGTTAACTTAACACTTACCATTTCTTCAATTTTAGTGCTAGTGTTTAGCTCTTTTAAAAACTTAGCATGAGTGGTTACTAAACAATGATTTTCGAAAGAAGGTGACAAGAGGTTAATTTCTTCAAAATTAGACTCTTCTTGAATTTTAACATTAACGGACTCACCACTTTCATTGTTTGACTCATGTATCGGTTTTTCACTTTCTTGTTCTTCCATTTTTACACTTTCAACTATCTCTACGTTATTATCGTCTTTTAACTCTTCTCTTGCGCGGGATTCCTCTTCCCTTGCGCGAGATTCTTTTATGCAACGTTCGATAGTTTTAAGTTGTTCTATTATCCTATTAGTTACTTCGGTGAGATTGAAAGAATTCGGATCCTCAAAGCTTGAATCCGGTTGTTCGATCCTTGGTTCCTCATAATACTCATATGAAGTAGATGGTTCACACCATTGTTCTTCATTGTAAGTATATGATGGATAAGGGTCGAAACTTTGTTCTTCATAGTACTCATATGAGGTGGGTTGTTCACGCCATGGTTCCTCATAATAAGAATATGAAGGTGGTGGCTCATATGTTGAATCTTCAAAGTATGAGTATGAAGGCTCATACCTTGGTTCATCAAAATATGAGTATGAGGGAGGAGGTTCATACCTTTGGTCTTCATAGGATGTGTATGAAGTTGATGGCTCGTACCTGGGCTCCTCATAATGGTTGTATGAATTGGATGGTTGATATGAAGTATCATATTGAACCGAGCGTGCATTACGACAATTAGTGCAATAATTACCTCTATAATCATCCTCATCATAGGTGTAGTTGTAACCTCTTGAGTGTTGATCCATAGGAATCACTCAACAGACCACAACTGAGTCTCGGGACCAGAAAACAAAAATAAGACGGAAACAGAAGCTGGACACGGCCCCGTGTTGAGTGAACACGGCCCCGTGTTCAGGGACTGTATCTGGGCGTTTTAATTAAATTTACTGGTCTCGTTGAGCACGGGGGCGTGTTCAGTGAGCACGGCCCCGTGTTCAGACTCTGTATCTGGGTATCTACTCTAAAAATATGCAGCACGGGGGCGTGTTCAGCGAGCACGGCCCCGTGTTCAGGCTACTGTAAATGCAAAACTAAACTAAAATGCAGAAAAATGCGCGCGTTTTGAAAAGGTTTTGAAAAACTGATTAGGACGTCGATTTTAAGCTTTCTTAAAATCCTTGTGTCCCCGGCAACGGCGCCAAAAACTTGATGCGTGTCAGTGTGTATATGTTTTTAATATATAATTAAGCCCTTTTTACACTTTTAGCCAAGTTTTAAATTTATAAAACACGATATTCACTAACACTAAACACACATATGGGCAAGTGCACCCATCGTGGACGTAGTATAGTGTTGGTAAGATACCGAGGTCGTCCAAGGACACAAGAGCTTTTAATACCGGTTTATCCTCAACGTCTAACCAAATCAAAAAGTTAGAAAAATGATTTAAACTAATAAAAATAAAAACTAACTAAATGCTGAAAAATAAAATAAAATAAAAACAGATAGACAAGATGAATCACTTGGATCCGACACGTGTATTAGTATAACCTTTCATTATCTTCGCACTTTTGCACTTGTTTAAGAGATTATCTTAGTTATTGTAGTAGGCCCCTCTTTTGAAGGCGACGTTACCCTCAACCCAGTAGTTTGAGTCAGCAAGGATACAATCCTAAAGGGTCGGATTATTGAAAGATAATGAATTAAGTTATTAATGCAAATTATGGTAGGCCCCGCTTTTGGCGGCGACGTTACCCTCGGCTAAGTAGTCTGAGTCAGCAGGGATACAGTCCTAAATAGCCGGGTTATAGTATTAATAGTAGTTAACTTATGAGGGGGTCAAAGAGTTTGGATCCCCGCCATCCAATACCTATGGGCATTGAAGGAGATCCTACTAAATTTGACCCAGGTCCCAAGCAGGACCTCTAAACGCTGAACAAGGGCAAGACCCTTACCAAACCGTTCCCTTAACCCCCGACCAGGTAGCCAACATACCTCCATATAGACCGTGGAGATATGAATGGTGAAAATCTTTTATTTTATATAGACAGTAAAATAATGCCAAGACACCACGGACAAACGATAAGGAAAGATCACCTTCAACATAAGTAACTAGTTATTAAAGTCATTAATACAAAACCAAATAAAAAGTGCAAAAGATTAAAAATAAAAAGTATTATACTAAACACTTGTCTTCACCAAGTGATGTAAGAGACTTAGGCAAACATGGCCTTGATTGTCAAGAACTCTTACGATCAATCTTGGATCCCGAGACGACTCACACACTCTACGATGGACAATGGATGATGGTGGTGGATGATGGTGTTATGGTGGTGGTGGGTGGTGGATGAAGTGTGAGAGAGGTGGTGTGCCAAGGGATGAGTTGAAATGGCTCCAAGCACTCCTATTTATAGGCTGAACAGAAGCCTGGGCACGGCCCCGTGTCCGCTGGACACGGCCCCGTGCCCGTCTGACACTCTCTCTCTTCATTAATTGTAATTCGCAATTACAATAAATGCACCTGCAGCACTCTGACCACGCCCCCGTGTCCGCTGGGCACGGCCCCGTGGTGGGAAATAGAAGCTTCTACCACTTTGTCTTTTGTGCCAGGGCTGACCATTCTGGACACTGCCCCGTGCTCGCTGAGCACAGCCCCGTGTTGAGCTGGACACGCCCTGTGTCCGCTGGACACAGCGCCGTGTTCAGCTGGGCACAGCCCCATGCTCAGCTGGGCACAGCCCCATGCTCAGCTTTCTTCTTGTTTTTGCTTTGGGAGATGCTGTCGAGGAGTCGGGCATGCCACGTTTCTTCCTTTTCTTTGTATTTATGTTGGATTTGGCTGCATTTTTGCTTCTTTTGTTCATTTAAGCTCTTTTAACCCTGAAAATACAAAAGGAAGACAAAAGCACACTTTTTCCAACATTAGTACTTAAAAGGGTTAGTTTTATGCCTCATTTGATGTAATTTATATGTTGCATTTTATACACATCAGTCGTGCACCAAGCTTCTGTAAGTGTGTCCATCCTTTTATGGCTTAGTTTTTGCTTAGTTTAGCTTAAAAGTCAATCCGTCGTAATTAACGATTGACTTTGCGATAAATCACAAATGGTCCAGTGGTTTGTCGAATCAAAGATGGTTATATGTTGGTAATCATGTGGGCTTTAAACCCTTAAAAGGGCACCCTCTGATTCCCACTCTAACTAGTTCAAATATCGAGTCAAACATGCTTAGAAAAAGTCAACAGAAATGTCATTTTGCGATTTCTTGCATAATCTGTAATATAGATAATATGTAACCTGTTTGAACACTCATAAAACATGATAATAAGTATATAAACTAGTCTAAGCTTGTTTGATCCGACCATCTTCTGTTTTGACCCGGTTCGGAGCCGAAAGTCGCAAAAGTTTGACTTTTGCATTGACTCCAGTTCTGGCCCGTTAAAGTTTGATTTAAATATGCCTTAGGAGTCTCTTAGGACCAGGTTACATGATGGTATAACCCTCTGTGACCGGTTCGTTGTTTATCCGAGTCTTTTACACATTTCCGTTAAATGCTTAAAAGTTGACCGTAACGCCCTGTTAAATTTAAAACGAGAATTTCGGACATATGAAAGGATCATAACCTTGGTTACTGATTTCTAAGCATGTCCCTAAAATTTCATGTCAATCCGAGGTCCAGAATAGGAGTTATGCTAAATAGCGCAAATTGCGAAACTTTAGTAATTAAATAGCGCAATTAGCATAACGCTTATCTAAACCCGGATTTCGACACCAAACCTTTTACTCACTGATGTAAAATAATATTTTGGGATTTTTAAAGATTTTTAATTATTTTTAACCTGCTCATAACCTGCGGTTATGGCAAAGGTTCGGTAAATACCGAATATACCCTTTTCGGCCATTACTTGAGTTCTACAAGGTCTTTTGACCCGATTCCAGTTGCTACTGATTTTAATTAATAAATAAAGTATTTTAGACTTTATAAACTATTCAGGAAACTCAGATTTCCTGTAGAACTCTGAAACCTCTTTTATAATCTTTAAAAAGACCGAAATACCCCTACGGGACATAATATGAACTTAAACTCGTTACGGGCATTATGGAAGGTATCCTACTGATACCACAACCTCTTTAAAGCATGTTGACTTAGGAAAACAGTGTAGGACTCTTACGGTTACCCGTTACGCCTTTTGCGTGCACGGTTCGGCTTATGTAACTAGTTTACATAAATTAGCCGAAACGGGTCAAACCATATTGTTTTGACCCCAAAATCCAGAGTATGATTATTATACCCATATAAAACAAGTCTTTAAACTTGTTGGGTCAAAAATCACACTCCATTCACGGTTTTCGCCTTTCACGCGATTAAACCGTAACTATCCATTGAAACTGACCGGTCTAAGCTACGGCTAAATTAAAGACCCGTTAGGATTCTAATAGGTTAACTTAAACCTTCGTTCCAGATTAAGGGGACCAGTAAAAGCTATCTGCAATTTATTTCAATTTAGGAATTATACTTGCAAAGGTAAATACTTTTAACTTATTTTCCGTTATACGGGCTAGGGTTACGGTATTTAAAATACCGCTTGGTCGGGAAATTGACCCCACCTCATTAGTAGTTGGGTATTATCAATTTGACCCGCTTAAAAACTTGTTTTGTTGGCTTTACGCCTTTGGGGGCTTAATGACCATGTCCCGGATATCCTTGGCAGCATTTACGAATGGCCACGACCTCGACATCCGGGTGTAGGCGTATACCCGACATTATGTCCATGACTATAAAAGTGTAGCCGTTGGTTACCCGCCACGGTTTTATGCTATGTGGCGTGTCTATTAAACTTTAACCCGGCACGACCCGGGCGACCGAACGCATAGTAACATGTAATTCTTTACAAGATTTAATTATAAATTATCCCAAGTTATAAAGAGTTTGTGCCTTGAGCATTTAAACCAATTTTATTAAACATTTTACAAAAGTGTCAGTTGAATGTATTTACCAGTGTAAACTGACGTATTTTCCCCAAAAAGACTAAATGAAGGTACTATGCGTAATTGGCTGGGATTTCTCCTTAGCATCATTAGAAGTCTCGCAAGCTTAAGATGCCTGAAGTCTGTTGAACAATACTTTTGTTATTATTATTGATCCCCTGTGGATTTTATTTCAACAATGGTGATACCTTGATATTACACTTAACGTTGAAATATATATATATTTATCTTTATGATTCCGCTGTGCATTCATATATATTGTGTGGTTTGACTATAATGTTGCCAACTACGTCACGGTAATCCCCCACCGGGCCCACCGGTGAGACACGTGGAAATCGGGGTGTAACAAACAGCCATCCGATCGGACTGCCGTCCGACCGGACTGTCAACCGCACGGTCAGCCGTCCGATCGGACTACTGTCCGATCGACCAGCTGTCCGATCCTCCAACACTTGTTTTCATTTTACGCGTTGCTTATCATTATGCTATCGAACTATTCAGGCTAACCCTACTCTCAAGCGCTCCCTTCAATCCATCAATCATTGTGAGTATACTCGATCTCTTTTTGCTTTATGCACTTTTGGGTGTTACATACGTTACTTATACAAAATCACAATCGAACACACTACTCAATACTTTAAACGCTAATCGTTATCACATGTATTACATAACTTAATGAATGCTTTTTGTTATGTTTACACATGGAATGCTATCTACCTGCCTTAACGATGATAGTACTATAGTTTGGACTCAGCACCCGTTCACACGGGGGTTGTTAAGGACAATTACTTGCATGGATTACGGTGGTAATCATGTATTGCGAACTGCCTCGGGCAGTCAACCCACGGTCATTGGTATCGATAGGTTCATGTCGATAACTAACATGCATCGTTTTCCTCTGTGTATGTGCTGGTTATGCGTAAACTATTTCGAACTCTATATGCTATTATCAAACCTGTATGATCACCTTTACATTTTATGTATTGACTTTATTTTAACGTATGTGACAGGTGTTTAACATGCTTATCTGCTAGGAAAGCGAGGCTAGAATAAAGCTCTAGAGCCCAACAAATAGTTGTCTGTAGTAGTCAAGTCAAGGGTCTCTAGAAGCAGATAAACAATTGCTATTTATTTAAATCTGAGTTGTCGGAACAGAATTAATTGCCTGGATTTGGTCTGTAATAATTTGCTTACTGTTTGAGATACGGTATGGGACGTATTATTTTAAATTGAATAGTAATGATAATTGTTATGGAAACTTCTGGACAATCTGTTTCCCTCAGTGCCATGCCCCGATGATTCCGCCATCGGTTGGGGTATGACAGATTGGTATTAGAGCCATAACTATAGGGAATTAGGCTAGACACGACCTAGTCCGGGTCGATGTCTTAGAGACCTAGACTATAGTTAGGAACCAACAGACCAAGCATATGTGTTATATCTCACCATTCTCATTTACGCTACACTATCACTACACTCGAAATATCATTTTTGGTTAGGCGATTAAGTCGAGATTAGGTGTGAAAACTGCAAACTCTCGATTAAATTGCTTATTTGATCTGTATTTATCTATAAAACGCGAGAATTCGCGTTGAACCAGGAGTGAAATCCATACTTTAGCGCGGATTTTCGTCACCATTTTGTTAAAACAGGAACAAAAGTTGTTAAGTCAGGGGTGAAACCCTCACCTTGACGACTTGTACCGATCTTTATTTGGGGTTTTTCAAAAAAAAAAAAAAAAAAAAAAAAAACTCTCACCAAAGTTTTGATGGATTCCAAGGAATCGAGTGCTTAAACAACCGAAAGGACGAGTGCCATTCACCGCGTGACGGTGATAGAGCACAGTCTATTAGGTCAACAAGGACTTGTCGTGCATCCTTGAGAATAGTCGAATCGCTTTGGGTAGTCGATGTCTAATAGCCGCAGACAATCTATTTCTCGATTTTTTATGTGTTTCGATTCTGAGCCCGCAACTGTTGACTCTGATAATTCGTCGATTTTATGTGTTTAGGTGATTTATGCTTACTTGTTAGCGTTTTGAGGTGCTACTGGTTTTGGTTTAACGTCCTTTTGCTTCCGCTGATCACTCGACACACTACACGACGCCAACTAGTCCCTACAATCTGGACAACATTATGCTACGATATATGCTTATACTATACTACTCGACATGCTATACGATTATACCATATTACTCGATATGCTATACGCGATCACTATATTCGAACGACACGCGAACATTGAATAATAAGTTTCTGTATTCTGACTGCATCTGTGATTAAATGTGTATGTGCTTATGTGCTTCTGTGATTATGTGCCCTATATGCTTATGTGCCTCTGTGTTTATGTGAGTCTGTGATTACATGCTTATGTGTTTATGTGATACATGCTTCAAACGTGTTCCTAAGCGTTAGTAAGTAGTAGACATGTGAGGTGAGATTCGATTATGATGTGTCTGAGACCTACGACGATGTCTGTTGCAGACAATGTCATCATCTGGACACCGAACCCCACTTACTCGCCAGGAAAAGAGAGACAAGCATCTTGCTGCTATCATCGCCAAACAAGTAGCAAAAGCTGTGAGTGGCGTCTATGAAAACGTCAGCAAATCATCTGAGGAGTCGAGAACCGAAGCTCCTAAAGATGCTACCAAGACTGTTTTCAGCTTCAAACAGTTCAAGGCATGCGGGCCAAAGGAATTCACCGGAGAAGATGGCCCAACAGCTATGTTTCAATGGTTCGATTCCGTCGAAGTCACTCTGCGCCAAAGCGGCTGTCCTGAGAATCTCTGTACCCTAAACGCAACCGGTGTCTTCCAGTCCCGCGCTCTAGACTGGTGGACGGCCGAACGAAACAAACGCGGGAATGATGCAGCTTATGAGCTGACTTGGGAAGAGCTGAAAGCCATCATGATGGACGAATTCTGTCCTCCCCATGAACGCCAAAAGCTGGAGGATGAGTTTTGGAACATTAAGCAGAAGGATGGAGACAACGTTGCCCTGACTGCTCGCTTTAAGCCGCTCAGCATTATCTGTCCCGATCATGTCATGACGCCAGACATGGCAATCAAGAAGTACATTCGAGCTCTACCCGAATGTGTTGCCGATTTTGTTCACGCCGCGAAGACATCATCAATTGAAGAGACTTACTTGCTTGTCGCTGAAATCAACGACAAGCGAGTGAAGGCCGGTTTTTGGGATAAGCCTTCCAAGTCTCTGCATCAAGCTACCGCCGCTCCAACTGCTGAAACCGCCACCGCTCAACCGTCCAAGTCATCACGCCATAAGAAGAACAACAACAGCAGCTCCAACAACACGAACTGTGCTGTCACAACCACTGCTGCTCTTCTGCAAGCCGTACCGGCTAAGCAGCAGTCTCACCATCGACCAGCACCAGTAAATCATGCACCGCCAGGAAAGCGTGCATACACAGGTCCTCACCCGCTTTGCCCGACATGCTCATATCATCATCCGGTGGGTCTCGCCTGTCGTTTCTGCGCACATTGCAATCTGTACGGTCACTTCACTGCCAACTGTCGCTATGGTCCCCGTAAAACCGCAGCTCCTGCCACTGCTCATCAAGCTCTGCTCCCAGCCCCGTAAGGCCAACACGCAGCTCAGGCACCCGCGATCAACGCCCGAGTCTGCTTCGCTTGTGGTGACCCCAACCACTTTGCAAACATGTGCCCGAACTGGGTTGTGAAACAAGAGCCCCAGCAGCAGCAGCAGCAGCAACACCAACAGCAGCAGCCTCAGCAGCAGCAAGCAGCACGTGCCAGAACCTTCAACATCAATGCTCGTCAAGCCCAGGCTGACAACAACGTGGTTAACGGTACGTTCCTTGTGAATGGTATTTATGCATCGTGTTTGTTTGATACTGGAGCCGATAACTGCATTGTATCGTTTGAATTCGAGAAGCTCCTTAGTCGTAAGCACTCCCAACTCTCCGCAACGTTCGAAGTAGAAGTCGCCACTGGAAGAACTGTCACCGTTAATTTTGTTCTTCGTGATTGTACTCTCGAGCTCAACAATCACATCTTCCCAATCGACCTTATTCCGATGCAACTCGGAAGTTTTGACGTCATAGTAGGCATGGACTTTCTTCGCGAAAACCATGCTGAAGTTGTATGCTTCGATAAAATGATTCTATTCTCGCTCGCAAGTGGTGATTAACTGTGTGTGTATGGTGAAACAGCTTCGAAAGGTCTCAAGCTCATGTCATGTGTCCAAGCTAGCAAGTATCTCCGCAAGGAATACAGAGCTTTCTTGGCTAACATTGTAGTAGCGGAGGAGGAAAAGAAAAGGAAGACTGAAGTTAAAGACGTTCCTGTAGTCCGTGAATCTCCTCAGGTGTTCCCTGATGATCTTCCAGGACTCCCGCCAAGTCGTGATATCGACTTTCGCATCGACCTCATTCCTGGAGCTACCCCTGTTGCTAAAGCCCCTTATCGACTCGCGTCGTCCAAAATGCGTGAACTCTCGAACCAACTCCAGGAATTACTTGAAAAAGGCTTTATTCGCCCGAGCACCTCTCCTTGGGGCGCGCCAGTCCTTTTCGTTAAAAAGAAAGATGGATCGTTCAGGATATGCATCGACTATCGGGAGTTGAATAAGTTAACCATCAAGAACCGCTATCCCCTGCCTCGTATCGATGATTTGTTTGACCAGCTGCAAGGTGCTACGTGTTTCTCGAAGATCGATCTACACTCAGGCTATCATCAACTACGCATTCAAGAGGAAGATATACCCAAAACCGCTTTTTGCACTCGATACGACCACTATGAGTTCATTGTTATGCCTTTTGGTTTGACCAACGCACCCGCGGTTTTCATGGATCTGATGAATCGTGTGTGTAAGCCATTTCTAGACCGTTTCGTCATCGTATTCATCGACGATGTCTTGATCTATTCCAAATCGAAAGCCGAACACGCGCAACATCTACGTTTGGTTCTCGAGCTACTCTAGGGGAATCAACTCTATGCCAAGTTCTCCAAGTGTGAATTCTGGCTAGAAGAGGTTCAGTTTCTGGGTCACATCATTAATAGTCAAGGTATTCATGTCGATCCCGCGAAGATTGAAGCAGTTAAGAGTTGGATTACGCCTAAGAACCCGTCTGAAGTCCGTTCTTTTCTTTGATTAGCGGGCTATTATCGACGATTTGTCGGAGGATTCTCAAAAATCATTGTGCCGCTTACCGCTCTTACGCATAAAGACAAGCCTTTTGTTTGGGGAACCGAACAAGAGTCTGCTTTCCAAACCCTCAAGCACATGCTCTGCAATGCTCCTGTTCCCACATTGTCCGACGGAAACGATGGTTTCATTGTCTATTGTGATGCTTTTAACCTTGGTCTTGGTTGTGTTCTTATGCAGCGGGACAAGGTTATAGCTTACGCATCTCGTCAACTCAAAATCCACGAGAAGAACTATACAACCCATGATCTCAAGCTAGGCGCGGTTGTTTTTGTGTTAAAGATTTGGCGACACTACCTGTATGGTACCAAGTGTACGATCTTCACCGATCACAGGAGTTTACAACAGAGTAATTTAATAGGACGGCAGTCCGATCGGATAGCAGTTCGTTCAATACTCAAGCTTTAATGAATTGATTAAGTGTGGGACCATGTGCTAGCCGATCGGCTGGCCAGTCGATCGGCTGACTGTCCGATCGGTTGGCTGTCCGTTCGGACAGCAGTCCGATCGGTCAGCTCCCTGACCTGGTCGGCCTGTTCGTCTAACACTTGGTTGTTATGATTGTTTGTCATTTTATCGAGATATTTTGACAATGAGTCAAACAACGGAAACCTCGTCATTACTTGGTTCTCCTGATCGGACAGGAATCACCCAAACCCGGTCGGTGAACTGTTCGGCACGGTGTTTAACGTTTAACCCGAAGTCGGTAAACCTCGTGGATAGAATCCGGATCTTGAGCCATGCAACCCCCGGAATGATTAGCAAGTCGGCACAAGCCCCGTTTCTTCCGGTTTTGAAGGCATTGAGTGTAAAAGAGTTGAAAGAAAGTTGGAAAACCATCTTTCAATCTCTTTCACCGTGAATATGCTTAGATCTGTGAAAGACCTTTGTTTGTTTATGTGGAAATCGGTTAGATCCAAGTTATTCATGGTGGATTGAAGCCAAAACATGAAGTTCTTCAAGAACACCATGATGACATCATCCTAGAACACTTGAATCTTGATGATTTAATGGTTAAAAGTTAAGATTTAAAAGATAGAAAGGTGTAGGAGGGCGTGTAGATCAAGAAAGTACAAGATTTAGGACGAGATCTTACTGGAATCGAGAGAAATCTGAGAAAAAGAGAGGAGTACAAGCTGGTCGGTCAGAGGTTTCCAAAAGTAGAAAGTTTGAGAGTGACAAGGGGTATTTATAGGATGCCAAAAGAGGTAAAGGCTGGCCGATCGGCCAGACAGCTCGATCGGACAGCCTGTCCGATCGGACAGCTGGCTATTCGATCGGCTGATAGCCTGATCGATCAGTCACCTGATTCGAGTGTTCGGTGACGATTTTTGATATTTCGATTTCGAACGATGCGAGAGCGGTAGAGTTTCCTATTCAAATTACTTTTAATCCCAACTACTATATCAACATACAAGCATCTATATTTCGTATTTGATTTGCGATTTTGATTCGATTGCGATTGAGTTCGATTGCGATTCGATTGATTCCACATATAACATAAATAAACATGCACAAGTAACACATAAGGCACACACACACGTATAATAACACCAAAATTTGTGTAATTCGAGTTTCGAGTTCGATGATGATTAGATTAGTTTGATTAGCGTTAAGGTAACTTTATCGCATTAATACTTCCTATTATTCACAGTCGAAAAGCGGTTCGTAGCGGTAAACATTCGATTACTTTGATTATTAATAATTACTCCACATAATACAACTAACGTATAGCGTAAAATAGACAAACTACAGTCAAAGAAGTCAAAACAGTGGTTTAGCAAGGAGTGATAGGTTACAATTAGCGATCTTTTCTTCCTTTGACTTCAATCTTGACTTTGACTTTGACTTTCAAAAACACGGGGTGTTACAGCCTCCCCTTGTTTAGGGAATTTCGTCCCGAAATTAGGCTGGAAGATGTACAACACCGTGAATCCCTTTGGAGAACTTCCTCTCTCTAGACTCTCACTTAAACAACCGCGGGTACTTCGCCTTCATGTCGCTTTCGAGTTCCCAAGTGAACTTTGCGCCTCGTTTGCCTTCCTATCGGACTTCCACAATAGGAATGCGCGAGCGTCTGAGTTGCTTGGTTTGGCGGTCCATGATTTCGACAGGCTTCTCCACGAAATGTAGTGTTTCGTTTATTTGAAGATCGTCGAGAGGTACAATTAAATCATGCTCAGCCAGGCACTTTCGGAGGTTCGACACATGGAAAGTCGGGTGGACGTTACTAAGTTCCTCCGGTAGTTTGAGTCTGTAGGCGACTTTTCCGATCCTTTCCAGAATCTTAATTGGTCCAACATATCGAGGCGCTAGTTTCCCTTTCTTGCAGAATCTGACCACACCCTTCCAAGGTGATACCTTTAGGAGTACGTAGTCGCCAACGCCAAATTCAAGGGGCTTGCGTCGTTTATCGGCGTAACTTTTCTGTCTACTTCGAGCTTTCAACAAGTTGTCTCGAATTTGGAGGACTTTGTCAGTCGTTTCTTGCAGTAGCTCAGGACCGATTAATTGCGAGTGACCGATCTCGTGCCACACAATAAGCGATCGACATCTTCTTCCGTATAAGGCCTCGAATGGTGTCATTTGTTGTCACAGCCCCCGATCCCTATCTCCCGGGAACGGGCGGCCGTGAGCCAGTTTCGGTGGTATCACATTTATTTATCCAATTTGGCAGCGGAAATTTTCATCAGGACCGTAGTTAGGAAATATTTTAATCAGAGTAAACCACCATGTTTATAACATTAAACATATGGGTAAAAACCCAAGTTTTCAATACACACGTTTCATAGGAGTAAATCCTATTTATTTAATAAAAACATCCATTTTATTCTTAGGTAACTTTATTGCCACTTTTCCAAGCCTTCAGTGCTGTCCAGCTGGCTTCTATTTGGCTTTCACATTTTGTTACCTGAAACGCGTTTTAAAAACATTTTGTCAGTGGGAAATACTGGTGAGTGAATCCCAGTTTAATCAATTTTAAGTAAAAACCAATTTGCAGTATTGAGGGCACATCCGCAATTACATTTGTATCCAAGACATCACAATTAACATCAGTGGTACGGTCATACTCAACATATGGGATGTTACCACGCCAGTAACCAATTTTTGTATACAAAACCCCAACATACCCACTATAATTGTATTCTTCACAAATACTCAATAACTGTCATTTGCATGGAAAGGTATTTAAGGTTTTGTAAAAACAGTTAACAAAAAGGAGATTACTCACAAAAATGAGTTCATAAAAAGAAGATTACTCACTTTTCTGTTTTAGGTTTTTCGTAAGGGTTTCCTGGAGATAATCTATAAATTACACAAATGCACGTGTGTTAGTATAATAACCCATTTTAACATTAGTAATACCCTCCCCGAGACGGCATTCCAACGACTACGTCGGGCAGAACCACGACAGCCGTTACGGAACCCTAGATCAATCGGGCAGCGTATCTAATACGTCTCCAGGGGTTATAATACTTACATCGTAGCAGAACCTCGCTATTTTAGGGGGTATAATACCCGGCTATAATGTATACTACTTCAGAAATTTAGAAAGAAAGAAAGATTTGAGCGATCGTCGAATGAAGCCGATGCGTGCTATTTATAGGATCTGATCTGGGGTTTCTCGCGGCCCGCGTGGGATTTGGGCCGGGTTCACGCGGCCCGCGTCAAATGAAGTCAACGGCGTAGCTTGGCCCACTCATCACTAGACTTGACACGGTATTGACACGTGTCGGCTCCGGGTCATGCCACAAATCAGGACGCTCGCGGCCCGCCTTCACTTGACCAAACTTGTACGCGGCCCGCTTGGGCTTATGGTTTTGGCGATATACTGGTACACACTCGCGCGGCCCGCTTTAACTTGAGGTGAGGCCCTACGCGGCCCGCCTCAACTTAATAATTATTGTTTTTATTTATTTTATATAGTATAATCTGTTTTGGGGTTCGGTTTTCACATACAGGGTGCATATAAAGACACATTGAGATATTTACAATATATTAGGGTGTTGGAAATATTATGAGGATGTCTGTTTTACCGAGGGTTGTTATATCCTCCCCACCTTGTTTTAGAGCTCGTCCTCGAGATCTACTGGAATAAGTGTGGATATTTCTTTTGCATTTCTGATTCCAGTTCCCACGTGTATTCAGGTCCTCTTTTAGAGTCCCACTTTACTTTGACTAGAACCAATCTCTTATGCTTGAGATTCTTAATTTTCCTATTTTCAATTTGTAGAGGCTTCTCCACAAACTTGAGTTGCTTATTAACTTCTATATCCTTAAGAGGTACTACGAGTGATTCATCAGCTAAACACTTTTTAAGATTGGATACATGAAATACATCATGTATTCCTGCCATTTCTTCTGGCAGTTGTAGCTGATAAGCTACAGGTCCTATTCTTTTAAGAATTTTGAAAGGTCCAATATACCTGGGACTTAGCTTTCCTCTCTTGATGAATCTTACCACTCCTTTCCAGGGACAGACTTTCAATAACACTTTATCTCCCACTTGAAATTCTAATGGTTTGCGTCTGTTATCAGCATAGCTCTTTTGGCGATCACGTGCTGTTTTCAGTCGTTCCTTGACTTGAATGATTTTATCAGTTGTTTCTTGTACTATCTCAGGTCCAGATAATTGTTTTTCCCCAATTTCTGCCCAACAGACTGGGGTTCTGCACTTTCGTCCATAAAGTGCTTCGAATGGTGCAGCATTGATACTTGTGTGATAACTGTTATTATAAGAAAATTCTATTAAAGGTAAGTGTTCGTCCCAATTACCTCCAAAATCAATTACACAAGCTCTAAGCATGTCCTCCATTGTCTGAATTGTCCTTTCGCTTTGTCCGTCCGTTTGAGGATGATACGCGATGCTTAGATTTAGCCTGGTTCCCATTGCTTTTTGGAAACTTGACCAAAAATGAGAAGTAAAACAGCTATCTCTATCGGAAACAATTGATAAAGGAATGCCATGTAAAGAAACGATTTTATTTACATATAATTTGGCTAATTGTTCCATACTAAAGGTTTCCTTCATTGGTAAGAAATGAGCTGACTTGGTTAATCTATCTACAATCACCCAGATTGTATCATTACCTTTTCTTGTTTTAGGCAATTTGGTAACAAAATCCATTGTTATCAATTCCCATTTCCAAACTGGTATTTCTAATTGTTGTAACAATCCTGAAGGTTTCTGATGTTCAGCTTTAACTTGTGAGCAAGTTAAACATTTAGAAACATAAGCTGCTACATCCTTTTTCATCCCTATCCACCAGAAATTTTTCCTTAAATCCTGGTACATTTTATCACTTCCTGGATGCATCGTATATTTAGACTTATGGGCTTCTTCTAATATTTGGTGACGTAAATTTCCTAATTTAGGTATCCACATTCTCTTTTTATGGAACCTCCAAATTCCATCTGTTCCTTGTTCTAATTCCTTAATCATTCCTTTTAACTTTTCAGTATCCTCCTTGATTACTGATTTTTGTGCTTTTCTAATTTGATTGTTTAAATCTACTTGTAGATTTAATTTAAGAGAACGTATCCTTTTTGGCTTTTCGTGATATTTTCGACTTAAAGCATGAGCCACCACATTGGCTTTTCCTGCATGATACTGGATATCACAATCATAATCACTAAGCAATTCCATCCAGCGTCTCTGTCTCATATTTAACTCTTTTTGCCCGAAGACATATCTTAAACTCTTATGATCTGTGAATATGGTAAACTTACTACCATAAAGATAATGTCTCCAAATCTTAAGGGCAAAAATTATGGCTCCTAATTCCAAATCATGGGTCGAATAATTTCCTTCATGACTCTTAAGCTGTCTAGATGCATAAGCTATAACCTTTTGGCGTTGCATTAATACGCATCCATAACCTAATTTTGAAGCATCACAAAAGACTACAAAGTCTTCAGTTCCTTCTGGTAATGCTAGTATGGGTGTATGGGTTAATCTTTGCTTAAGGATTCTAAAGGCTTCTTCTTGTTTTGGTCCCCATTCAAACTTAACAGATTTACAGGTTAACTTAGTTAAAGGAATGGCTATTCTAGAAAAATCTCGAATAAATCTTCTATAATAACCGGCCAATCCTAAGAAACTTCTAACTTCAGTTGGTGATTCTGGGGTTTTCCATTTGGTAATTGCCTCGATTTTTGTTGGATCTACATGAATTCCTTCATGATTCACCAAATGTCCGAGAAATTGCACTTGTTCTAACCAAAACTCACACTTTGAAAACTTAGCATAAAGCTTCTCTTTTCTCAATAAACTTAAAAGTAAATGTAAGTGCTCTGCATGCTCTTCCTTACTTTTAGAGTAAATTAGAATATCATCTATGAAGACAATTATGAATTTATCCAAATATGGCTTACATATTCGGTTCATCATGTCCATAAATGCGGCTGAGGCATTGGTTAAACCAAATGGCATGACAGTAAATTCATAATGACCATACCTTGTTCTGAATGCGGTTTTAGGAATATCCTCTTCCTGTACCTTTAATTGATGATATCCTGATCTTAAATCGATTTTAGAGAAAAATCGAGCTCCTTGAATTTGATCAAACAAATATCGATCCTCGGTAGTGGGTACCGATTCTTAATCGTGACTTTGTTCAATTCACGGTAGTCAATGCACATACGCATTGATCCATCCTTCTTTTTAACAAATAAAATTGGCGCTCCCCATGGCGATGAGCTTGGCTGTATGAATCCCTTCTCCAACAACTCGTCTAGTTGTTTCTTCAGTTCTTGCATTTCAGCGGGTGCTAAACGATAAGGTGCTTTGGCAATTGGTGCTGTTCCTGGTAGCAGATGAATTCTGAATTCAACTTCCCTGTCTGGCGGTAATCCTGGCAATTCTTCTGGAAAGACATCTGAAAATTGGGATACTACTGGGATATCTTTTACTTCTTTTCCTTTAGTGTTAGTGATTATTGAAATCAAATACACTATAGATCCTTTTCTTATACAACTTGCAGTTTTCATCACAGAGATGAATTTAGTGGATCTAAAGGGTTTATCTCCTTTAATTGTGATCTTTTCACCTCTTGGTGATTTTATCTGAATTGACTTTTGATCACATAAAATACTGGCTTTATTGGCTATTAACCAATCCATTCCTAATACTACATCAAATCCAACCAGATTCATTGGGTAAAGGTTTGCCATAAATTTTTGATTAAAAATTTCTATTCTTGCTCCCTGCAAGATTTCAGAAATCTTAACAGTTTCTCCATTTGCGGTTTCCACTAGACATTCTTGTGGTAGTTTAGTTAATGATTGATTTAGGAGTTTGCAAAACGAAGTATTAATAAAACTTTGGTTGGCACCAGAGTCAAATAATACTTTAGCAAAAATATCATTAACTAAAAACGTACCAGCAATTACGTCTGGAATCATCCTGGCTTCCTCTGTAGTTAGCACGAATGCTCTGGCATTTTTAGGATTTTTGTTGGTTGCAGCTGGAGCCAATTTCGGACAGTTTGTCCTAATGTGACCTTTTTCTCCACAATTGAAACACATTCCATTACTGGATTTCTTCTTGCAATTCTCTTCCTTGTGTCCTGGGGCCTTGCAAAAATTACAGTAAGTAGAGCATCTTCCAGAATGCTTCTTTCTGCAGGCTTTGCAGTAGGGTGCAGAGGTAGAACCTACATTCCTACGATTGGAATTCCCAGAACGGAATTCTTGAGTAAGCCTTTGAGTTAGGTTTCTCCTCTGGTCTTCTTCTCTAGTACGGATTAACTCATCTGTCAAGGTATTGGTTAGTTCTACAGCTTCCTCTATGGTTTGGGGTCTAGCTGCCTTGACTACATGTCTAATCTCTCCAATTAATCCCCAGATATAACGGGAGATTAATACCGGTTCAGGTGATGCAAGGGTAGGTACTATTCTAGCATATTCAAAGAATGTGGTAGTGTAACCCTTACTATCTACCCCGGTCATTCTTAGATTCAAAAACTTATTTGCTATCTGTTCTTTTTCATTGGGAGGGCAGAATTTCCTTTCTACCATGTTCTTGAATTCTTCCCATTCCATATTATAAATCCTATCACTTCCTCTGGATTGGAGGATAGTGTTCCACCATTCTAAGGCTGCATTTTTAAACAGATTTGAAGCAAACATTATTTTATCTTCTTCAGCACACTTGCTTATTTTCAGAACTGCCTCAGTTTTCTCTATCCAGCGTAAAGCTGCAATGGGTCCTTCATTGCCCGAGAATTCTATTGGTTTGCAGGACCAGAATTCTTTGTAAGAACAACCATGTGGCATGGTTCTTCTTCTTTTGGGAACGGGCGCTTGAAGTATGGGTCCATTGTTCACGCTGTTTTCGGGTTCAGTTGGTCGCTTACTGCTATGCTTACTTTTATTATTCGCTTCCTGGACTGTTTGAATAATAAATGGCATCGCATCTATAATTCCCTGTGCCACAATATGCTGAACGGCACTATTATCCATTTGGTTTCCATTGTTATTATTGTCCGAATTCTCATTAACCACGTTAATGTTACTCTGGTTATCGTTATTCAGATTTTCTTGATTTCCCGCGTCGGCCATCTGAATTTTAGACATTTACCAAATATTAAGATCACAAATAATATTTATATATAGCCAATCACATGATACGCACTTTTAACCAAAAGCGTCGAGCATTGCGACATTTACTCTATTTATATAGTATGCATCAATACACACCAGTACAGAAATAAAATTTACAGTACCGACTGAAATGTAAAACTACAATACTAATAGTATGCATCCGTAGTTTTTTTTTTTTTTAACACATACACACATATATTATTATATTATTATTACTACTACCGTCCTGTCATCACATTTACTGTTATGGATTCATCCAGAAATCCATATTACGCTCATCGTATTTCCATACGAGGCGTTCTCCCACCTGTCGCATACGATCACTGCTTTCTAAAATTTCCTCCCCAAAAGTCCTAAGTTCCTGGACATTTTCTGCACTCATTGGGGGTGCAGGTTCTAGGACTGGGTTTGGAAACTGAGGTACGGGTTCCTGATACGGAGGCATAGGGGCTTGGTACGGGTATGGATTTTCTAAAATTTCCCTAACATATGCGTCACTAATGTTGTAGGGATCTTGAGGATCTAACCCTGGATAAGCTCCTAAGTTGGGCATTGGCACATTCTCCTGTATTGGGTTTTGTTGCACATAGTCCCTAACATCGTCCCACCAGGGGTCGTAATTGTTTGGGTCTAGAGGATCAGGTGCAGGTACCCTAGGTATCTCCTCCGGGTTGAAATCAGGCATTTCTATCTGGTTTTCTATTTCCATAGGTTGATCAAGATTTTGTGGTTGGGGTGCTAGCATTTGTTCCAGGTTTGGGTCGGCAGCAGTGGTTGCTAAAATATGGATATTAGCGATACCCCTATTGAGCATATTCTGATTATAAGTATCAGTTTCTCTTTTTGCTGCTGCTAACACTCGCTGTTCCTGCAACTTTTTCATTCTTTTCCTAGCTCGTGCGCTCCCCAACTGAACCATCCCCTCTTTTTCTGAGGAAATGGCTCTTCAGACTGAGCCTTAAACACAAAGATCCCTTCTTCTGTGTCAGCAGAATACCCTAAGAGGGCAGGCTGAGAAGAGGAGGTGCCTTCGCTCCTAGGCGAACCAGACAGTTGACGATAGGCGTCAGAAGGTCCTTGGTCACTCATACTGTAAACTAACAAATAGTCAGATAACACATAGCAAGAAATACAATTATACACGTATTTCCATAGTTTATTTCCTAACACTTTGAATTTTGATGTCAGCAGAACACTTCTGTGGCTGAATCAGTGGCATAGCTCTGATACCACCTTCTGTCACAGCCCCCGATCCCTATCTCCCGGGAACGGGCGGCCGTGAGCCAGTTTCGGTGGTATCACATTTATTTATCCAATTTGGCAGCAGAAATTTTCATCAGGACCGTAGTTAGGAAATATTTTAATCAGAGTAAACCACCATGTTTATAACATTAAACATATGGGTAAAGACCCAAGTTTTCAATACACACGTTTCATAGGAGTAAATCCTATTTATTTAATAAAAACATCCATTTTATTCTTAGGTAACTTTATTGCCACTTTTCCAAGCCTTCAGTGCTGTCCAGCTGGCTTCTATTTGGCTTTCACATTTTGTTACCTGAAACGCGTTTTAAAAACATTTTGTCAGTGGGAAATACTGGTGAGTGAATCCCAGTTTAATCAATTTTAAGTAAAAACCAATTTGCAGTATTGAGGGCACATCCGCAATTACATTTGTATCCAAGACATCACAATTAACATCAGTGGTACGGTCATACTCAACATATGGGATGTTACCACGCCAGTAACCAATTTTTGTATACAAAACCCCAACATACCCACTATAATTGTATTCTTCACAAATACTCAATAACTGTCATTTGCATGGAAAGGTATTTAAGGTTTTGTAAAAACAGTTAACAAAAAGGAGATTACTCACAAAAATGAGTTCATAAAAAGAAGATTACTCACTTTTCTGTTTTAGGTTTTTCGTAAGGGTTTCCTGGAGATAATCTATAAATTACACAAATGCACGTGTGTTAGTATAATAACCCATTTTAACATTAGTAATACCCTCCCCGAGACGGCATTCCAACGACTACGTCGGGCAGAACCACGACAGCCGTTACGGAACCCTAGATCAATCGGGCAGCGTATCTAATACGTCTCCAGGGGTTATAATACTTACATCGTAGCAGAACCTCGCTATTTTAGGGGGTATAATACCCGGCTATAATGTATACTACTTCAGAAATTTAGAAAGAAATAAAGATTTGAGCGATCGTCGAATGAAGCCGATGCGTGCTATTTATAGGATCTGATCTGGGGTTTCTCGCGGCCCGCGTGGGATTTGGGCCGGGTTCACGCGGCCCGCGTCAAATGAAGTCAACGGCGTAGCTTGGCCCACTCATCACTAGACTTGACACGGTGTTGACACGTGTCGGCTCCGGGTCATGCCACAAATCAGGACGCTCGCGGCCCGCCTTCACTTGACCAAACTTGTACGCGGCCCGCTTGGGCTTATGGTTTTGGCGATATACTGGTACACACTCGCGCGGCCCGCTTTAACTTGAGGTGAGGCCCTACGCGGCCCGCCTCAACTTAATAATTATTGTTTTTATTTATTTTATATAGTATAATCTGTTTTGGGGTTCGGTTTTCACATACAGGGTGCATATAAAGACACATTGAGATATTTACAATATATTAGGGTGTTGGAAATATTATGAGGATGTCTGTTTTACCGAGGGTTGTTATATTTGTATGCTGGTATGATAACTGTTGTTGTACAAGAATTCGACTAACGACATATATTTATCCCAATTACCACCGAAGTCTATGACACACGAACGGAGCATGTCTTCAAGAGTACGGATCGTTCTTTCAGTCTGTCCGTCGGTTTGAGGATGGAATGCGGTACTTAAGTTAAGCGACGTACCAAGAGCCGCTTGAAACGTTTCCCACAATCGCAAGGTAAACCGAGCATCACGGTCAGAGATGATGTCGCGAGGCGTACCATGATTACAAATGATCTCGTCGGTGTAGATCCAGGCTAATCGTTCTACCTTGTAGTCTTCCCGTATTGGCAAAAAGTGAGCAGATTTGGTCAAACGATCAACGACAACCCAAATGCTGTCGTGACCTGATGACGTGAGCGGAAGCTTTGTTATGAAGTCCATATCTATACTCTCCCACTTCCATATAGGGATTGGCGGTTGTTCGAGTAAGCCAAAGGGTCTTTGATGTTCAGCTTTGACTCTTGCACAAGTCAGGCATTTTCCGACATAGAGAGCGATATCCCTTTTCATGCCCGGCCACCAATACTTGTAGCGAAGATCCTGGTACATTTTGTCGGCACCGGGATAGAATATCGGGATTTGTGGGCTTCGTCCATTAAAATCTTTCACAATTCGGTCCGCTTAAGGATCCAAATTCGATCCAGAAAATAGAAGATCCCATTCGATTTACTTACAAGCTGAGCTCCATCGTGATAGATTCTCTCCTTCTTCAAAGTGCGTTCATTGAAACAAACATGCTGGGCTTCGCGGATGAGGGTTTCGAGATCGTGTTGGGCTTGGGTATTGCGGATGCTGAGCAAATAACTCTGTCTGCTGAGCGCGTCGGCAACAACATTTGTTTTGCATGGGTGATAACGAATCTCACAGTCGTAGTCGTTGAGAAGTCCTACCCATCGGCGTTGACGCATATTAAGTTCTTTCTGATCAAAGATTGAAGTGCCTAACCGATCGGGTTGCTGACCGATCGAACGCCTGTCCGATCAACCGACCTGAAAGGTAAAGATACTTCAATGTTTTCAAAATGCTACAACGATGTGACAACTCGAACTTTAGACTTGCTTTGATGTAACGTTTGTGCACGATATGTGATTTTATAAACCCGAATGATTAATTGATTTCATGATACATGTTATGTTATATGCATTATGTGTGTATGTATGTCGTATGTTTGTGAACCGACCACACAAAGCCCTTTGGGCCACTCCTTGTTCTCGGGTCCATTAGACAACCGAGTGGGCTCGGCCCACTCCCCACTCGCAACACAAAACCGAGTTTAGGGGTTTTGTTTTACCACTTTTGCAAATCACAAACACACACACACAAACCCTAGAAGCTTTGCTCTCTCTCGGCTTGCTTGGAACCCGACGGCACACACACACACACTTTGAAGCTTGTGAAACGAATCGATCCTCTACCTTCAATCCAACCGGTTAGTGCTTGATAATTAGATTGCTTGTTAAATGGTTATCGTATGGTTTTGTATGTTGGTGTTGCTTAACCGAGAATTCTTGTTGATGTATTGATTGGGATGATAATTGATTTAGTTTTGTTAATCGACTCATGTATGCTAAACATGATCACAATAATTGACGTTTTGGATATAAGCACCGAGTAGTTAGTAATCGGCTGTTAGACATTGTTTGATCGGGTAGAGTTGGTAATCGGGATCCATGTTAGAATGTATGTATTGTTATGAATGTTACTATTGTTCATATGCATGATTACTAATTAAATTGCCGGTTTGATGTTCTTGAATTGTTATGGATATGCATGAAATCTGAATTAACTGTTGATGAATTTCTGTGATTGATCTGATTTCGAAACTGCCTTAGATGTTTGCTAGAATCACGGATAAGACAATGCAGGAATTATGGAAATCAGTTACATACGCGGTTTCGACACCTGGTTGCGAGTCGGGACCATAGTTGCGAGTCAGAATCCCACTCGTAACCAAGCCAGCACAAGTCGAGACTACGGTTGCGAGTCCCGTTGCGACTCGTAACCAGCACATGATCAGTCGTAACCAGGCCATGATGAACCGAGATCACCGTTGCGACTCGCAACCAGCTGTTGCGACTCGTAATCTCCGGTTGCGACTCGAGATCTCCGTTGCGACTCGAGACCATCGTTTACACGCACACTGTTGGGCCTTCACTGTCACGGGCCCAATCTATTGAGCCCAACGATTTGAACTGTGGACTGTTTATTTTTGGACTTGTTTGTGCTTGCTATTTGGGCCGATTGAGAATCTGGACTGTTTTGTTATTGGGCTGCTTATGTCATTGGGCCGGGTATGGTTGGACTTAGACAATTGGATCCTCACATGCTATGTCTTATCTGCTTACGTGCGTACATGCTTGCCATGACTATACGTGATTACTATATACGTGCTATACAAACCTGACTCGTATAATAACCATGATAGGACGTGAGTGACCATTTACTTGCTACTTATATTCTTTGTGTATCTGCCGAGCAAACCAAGGTGAGTTCACACAGCCAAGGCATGGGATTCCCGGGTTGGGAATTGGGTTGGATTTGTTACTGTAAAATGAGTTACTCGTACTTACGCATATACCAGACTATAGACCATCGTCCTCAGGTTAGTCAGGACACGTTACGTAAAGCCTACGTAACCCAGTATGCTTGCCATATGTCTCCCGGGTCGGGAAGGACACGTTACGTAAAGCCTACGTAACCCAATACCATTCACTGGCTTCCAGGTCGGAAGGCCACGCTGCGTAAAGCCTACGTAGCCCCCACGCGTACCACTGTCCTCGGGGAAGGGCACGTCACGTAAAGCCTACGTGACCCTGTACGTATTCCTGTTCTCGGTAAAGAAGAACACATGGTCGGATGTTAGTCTAGTAAGTACCGTTAATGAGAAGCCCTCATTAACCAGGATGAACATGGGAAGCCCCCACCTTTATTACACACTAGTATGGGAAGCCCCCACTAGCTATACTTATGCATTACACAATGAACTTACTTTCTGTGAACTCGCTCAACTAGTTTGTTGATTATTTGCTGCATGCCTTGCAGGACCTTAGGTATACTTGGAGCTTGCACAGGGAAGAGCAGGTCGTTGTGGGCAGATGGATCGTGATGATGTTGAACTCATAACTCGTAAAACTATTTGGATTTACTTTACTATGCTTCCGCTACTTAAAACAGTGTTTGGTTTTTGAAACATCAATCATGTCATGGTGACTTATATTAACTACTTCTATTATTAATTGCTATGGTTTGATATGATTGATGGCTTGATCCTGGTCAGTCACGCTCCCGAGCGGTGGTATTCCGCGGGTGGATTTTTGGGGGTGTGACAGATTGGTATCAGAGCCATTGGTTATAGAGAACTAGGTTTTAATATGGGAAAACGTTTTTATTAAAACCGGACTATAACCAGAACAGTGCTCTCAACGATCCACAACGACGCTTCGCTCCACGTGCAAGACTCGACATCTTAGGTAATAAGGGTTATGTTATGTTTATTGCCTGTTTGCTAGAACTGCTTAGAACTTTGCTCGCATTACGCTTAGATACACATGCTTTGATTTCATGAGAACACCTATATGCCTACGCTTTTCTGTCATCGCCCTACTCGCGAACCATTCTTATGTATGCTACTTGTTACTATGAAGATCAATGGCCGCACGAATTAACATGACTCAAGCCCAGCTAGAGGCTCTCATTGCTGCGGCAGTTGCAGCCGCCCAAGCAGGTCAACCCGCTCAGCAGCAGCCTGGGTGCACCTTCAAGAACTTCATGGAATGTCGTCCTAGCTCGTTTAGTGGCACAGAGGGAGCAGTTGGACTCCTCCACTGGTTTGAAAAGCTCGAGTCGGTTTTCGAAATGTGCGAATGCCCTGAGGCTCGCAGGGTGAAGTTCGCCACTGGCACACTTGAAGGGATTGCGCTCACTTGGTGGAACGCACAAGTGCAGATTTTAGGGTTGGCAGCTGCTAACGCCACCCCATGGAACGACTTTAAGGAACTCATCAAGCGTGAGTATTGCACGCGGGAAGACATACACAAGCTGGAAGATGAGCTTTATAACTTGAAAATGGTTGGATCGGAAATCGAAGCGTATACCAAACGGTCCAATGAGCTGGCCGTTCTGTGTCCAACTATGGTGGACCCTCCATACAAGCGCATTGAGTTGTATCTCAAGGGATTGGCGCCAGAAATTCAGAGCCACGTGACGTCGGCTAATCTCGAAAACATTCAGGAAATACAGCGTCTCGCTCACCGTATCACCGATCAGGCAGTGGAACAGAATAGATTGCCCAAGCGTGTTAATGCTACTGCTAATGTCACTACCTCAGTTACTCCTGCTACATCTGGTGACAGTAAAAGAAAATGGGATGGGGATTCCAGCAAAGGTTCAGCATCTGTTCAGCCACAAGCTCAGCAGCAGAAAATCGATCACTATCAGAGTCCCAGTCAGCAATCCTCTAGTGGTCACAGACAGAGGAGATATCAGGGTAGTCAACCCAGGTGCCACAACTGCAACAGGCATCACCACGGCCCATGTAACAAGGGTCGCTGTCAAAGGTGTCTCAAGATGGGTCACGAGGCCAAAGATTGTAGGAGCCCTCGTCCTGCGAATCAGAATCAGCAGCCTCAGCAACCAGCTCCACAGAACCAGCAGCAGCAGCAGCAGCCACAGCGTGGAAACCGGGGATGTTTCCAGTGTGGGGCTGAAGGTCACTTCAAACGCGATTGCCCTCAGTTGAACCAGAACCGCAACAACAATAACAACCAGGGCAACGGGAACAACAACGGTGGAAACAACAACAACAACGGCAATGAAGCTCGTGGTCGTGCTTTTGTGCTAGGTCGAGGCGACGCAGTGAACGATCCCAACGTTGTCATGGGTAAGTTTCTCCTTGACAATATTTACGTTACTGTTTTATTTGATTCGGGTGCGGATACAAGCTATATGTCTGTGAAAATGTGTCAACTGCTAAAACGTGCACCAACACTTTTACCCACCAAACATGTAGTAGAGTTAGCTAACGGTAAAAGTCTAGAAGCCACGCACGTAGTTCAGGGTTGTAATCTTATCCTAGCTGGTCAAGCCTTCTCCATTGATCTCATTCCCATAGTTTTGGGTAGCTTCGACGTCGTGATTGGGATGGATTGGCTTTCCCAACACCAGGCAGAAATCTTATGCAGCGAAAAAGTTATTCGCATTCCTCGTTCTGGTCAGGAACCTCTAGAAGTTCAAGGCGACAAGAGTGGTGCAGTGGTGGGCATCATCTCTTTCTTGAAGGCTCAGAAATGCTTACGTAAGGGGCACACTGCCATTCTGGCACTAGTTTCAGATGCATCGACGAAGGAAAAGAAATTGGAGGATATTCCGATTGTACGTGATTACCCTCAGGTGTTTCCTGAAGACTTACCTGGCTTACCGCCTCATCGTCAGGTCGAATTCCAGATCGAGCTCGCTCCAGGAGCGGCACCCATAGCTCGCGCACCATATCGCCTAGCTCCATCGGAATTGGAGGAATTGTCAAAGCAATTACAAGAGCTCTTGGAAAAGGGTTTCATTCGACCAAGCTCTTCGCCTTGGGGAGCTCCAGTACTTTTCGTGAAAAAGAAGGATGGTACGTTCAGGATGTGTATAGACTACAGGGAACTGAACAAGGTGACGGTGAAGAACCGTTATCCTCTTCCACGCATAGACGACTTATTCGACCAGTTGCAAGGGTCGTGCTACTACTCGAAGATAGACTTGAGGTCTGGTTATCATCAGCTGAGAGTCCGGGATGAGGACGTCTCCAAGACTGCATTCAGAACTCGTTACGGTCACTACGAGTTTCTCGTCATGCCATTCGGGTTAACGAACGCGCCTGCGGTATTTATGGATCTTATGAACAGGGTGTGCAAACCCTATCTCGACAAGTTCGTCATTGTGTTCATCGACGACATCCTGATTTACTCCAAGAGTCAGGAGGAGCACGAGCAGCATCTTCGCCTGATTTTGGAACTCCTTCGGAAGGAACAGCTGTACGCTAAGTTTTCTAAATGCGACTTCTGGCTTCGTGAAGTCCACTTTCTAGGCCACGTGGTGAACAAGGATGGGATCCATGTCGATCCATCCAAGGTAGATTCGATCAGGAACTGGCCTGCACCGCGTACACCGACAGAAATACGCCAATTCTTGGGTCTGGCAGGTTACTACAGACGGTTTATCAGGGATTTCTCGAAGATTGCTCAGCCGCTTACGTTACTGACACAGAAGGGTGTTACCTATCGCTGGGGAGAGCCCCAGGAGACTGCTTTTCAGCACCTAAAGGATAGACTTTGCAGTGCACCTATCCTCTCATTGCCAGAGGGCACGGATGACTTTGTGGTTTATTGTGATGCATCCATTCGGGGATTGGGATGTGTGTTAATGCAGCGCGACAAGGTTATCGCTTACGCCTCTCGTCAACTCAAGGTTCACGAACGGAACTACACGACGCACGATTTAGAGCTGGGAGCTGTTGTTTTTGCGCTTAAGATATGGCGACACTACCTGTACGGTACCAGGTGCACGATTTACACCGATCACAGGAGTCTCGAGCATATCCTTAAGCAGAAGGATTTGAACATGCGTCAACGGCGATGGGTCGAATTACTAAACGATTATGAATGCGCTATCAAGTATCATCCAGGCAAAGCCAATGTGGTGGCTGATGCCCTTAGTCGAAAGGACACTTTACCGAAGCGCGTGCGAGCACTACAGCTTACGATTCAGTCTAGCCTTCCTGCTCAGGTACGAGCTGCTCAGATAGAAGCACTGAAGCCCGAAAACGTCAAGGCTGAAGCCTTACGCGGCTCACGACAACAAATGGAACAGAAGGAAGACGGCGCCTATTACGTAACGGGCCGGATTTGGGTCCCACTTTATGGCGGTTTACGCGAACTTGTTATGGATGAAGCTCACAAGTCTCGCTACTCGGTACATCCAGGGTCGGATAAAATGTACCACGACATCAGCACTACTTATTGGTGGCCTAGTATGAAGGCCCACATTGCTACGTACGTTGGAAAGTGCTTGACCTGTGCGAGAGTCAAGGTCGAATATCAAAAACCAGCTGGCCTACTGCAGCAGCCTAAGATACCTCAGTGGAAATGGGAAGAAATTTCCATGGATTTTGTTACGGGTTTACCTAGATCCCAGCGTGGGAACGATACAATATGGGTCATAGTTGATCGACTCACCAAGTCTGCACACTTCCTGCCGATTAAGGAAACGGATAAGTTCTCCACTCTCGCAGACGTATATCTTAAAGAAGTTGTCTCGAGGCACGGGGTGCCCACATCTATCATTTCGGATCGCGATGCACGATTCACGTCAGAACTTTGGCAAGCAATGCATAAATCCTTTGGCTCACGATTAGACATGAGCACAGCATATCATCCTCAGACGGATGGGCAGTCTGAGCGTACGATCCAAACACTTGAAGACATGCTTCGGGCATGCGTCATCGATTTCGGCAACGGCTGGGAAAAGCACCTCCCTTTGGTGGAGTTTTCTTACAATAACAGTTACCATACCAGCATTCAAGCCGCTCCATTCGAGGCATTGTACGGGTGTAAATGCCGGTCACCTCTCTGTTGGGCAGAGGTGGGGGATAGTCAGATCACGGGTCCAGAGATTGTTGTGGACGCCACAGAAAAGATTGCACAAATACGACAACGCATGGCGGCAGCACGCGACCGTCAGAAAGCCTACGCGGATAAGCGTAGAAAGCCATTGGAATTTGAGGTCGGGGACCGGGTTTTATTGAAAGTCTCACCCTGGAAGGGTGTGGTTCGTTTTGGCAAACGGGGTAAACTGAATCCGCGGTACGTCGGACCATTCGAAATCATAGAAAAGATTGGCAAGGTAGCCTACAAGTTGAAATTACCAGCTGAACTCGGGGCAGTTCACAATGTCTTTCATGTATCGAACCTAAAGAAGTGCCTATCAGATGAAAATCTTATCATTCCTTTTAAAGAACTCACTATCGACGAGCGGTTACAGTTCGTCGAGGAACCAGTTGAAATCACGGACCGGGATGTGAAGGTCCTCAAACACAAGAGAATCCCTCTTGTCCGAGTTCGTTGGAACTCCACACGTGGCCCAGAGTACACCTGGGAACGCGAAGACAGGATGACAGAAAAGTACCCCCAGTTATTCGGGAACAAGGCAACCACTACTGAGGCTGAAGCTACTACTTCGGAATTTCGGGACGAAATTCCAGATCAACGGGGGGAGGATGTGACACCCCAGGAAAACCAGTGAACAGTACAGTTTACCTAGCTTCCTCAGTGAGTGCATACCAAATTTCGGGACGAAATTTCCAATTAGTTGGGGATAATGTGACAACTCGAACTTTAGACTTGCTTTGATGTAACGTTTGTGCACGATATGTGATTTTATAAACCCGAATGATTAATTGATTTCATGATACATGTTATGTTATATGCATTATGTGTGTATGTATGTCGTATGTTTGTGAACCGACCACACAAAGCCCTTTGGGCCACTCCTTGTTCTCGGGTCCATTAGACAACCGAGTGGGCTCGGCCCACTCCCCACTCGCAACACAAAACCGAGTTTAGGGGTTTTGTTTTACCACTTTTGCAAATCACAAACACACACACACAAACCCTAGAAGCTTTGCTCTCTCTCGGCTTGCTTGGAACCCGACGGCACACACACACACACTTTGAAGCTTGTGAAACGAATCGATCCTCTACCTTCAATCCAACCGGTTAGTGCTTGATAATTAGATTGCTTGTTAAATGGTTATCGTATGGTTTTGTATGTTGGTGTTGCTTAACCGAGAATTCTTGTTGATGTATTGATTGGGATGATAATTGATTTAGTTTTGTTAATCGACTCATGTATGCTAAACATGATCACAATAATTGACGTTTTGGATATAAGCACCGAGTAGTTAGTAATCGGCTGTTAGACATTGTTTGATCGGGTAGAGTTGGTAATCGGGATCCATGTTAGAATGTATGTATTGTTATGAATGTTACTATTGTTCATATGCATGATTACTAATTAAATTGCCGGTTTGATGTTCTTGAATTGTTATGGATATGCATGAAATCTGAATTAACTGTTGATGAATTTCTGTGATTGATCTGATTTCGAAACTGCCTTAGATGTTTGCTAGAATCACGGATAAGACAATGCAGGAATTATGGAAATCAGTTACATACGCGGTTTCGACACCTGGTTGCGAGTCGGGACCATAGTTGCGAGTCAGAATCCCACTCGTAACCAAGCCAGCACAAGTCGAGACTACGGTTGCGAGTCCCGTTGCGACTCGTAACCAGCACATGATCAGTCGTAACCAGGCCATGATGAACCGAGATCACCGTTGCGACTCGCAACCAGCTGTTGCGACTCGTAATCTCCGGTTGCGACTCGAGATCTCCGTTGCGACTCGAGACCATCGTTTACACGCACACTGTTGGGCCTTCACTGTCACGGGCCCAATCTATTGAGCCCAACGATTTGAACTGTGGACTGTTTATTTTTGGACTTGTTTGTGCTTGCTATTTGGGCCGATTGAGAATCTGGACTGTTTTGTTATTGGGCTGCTTATGTCATTGGGCCGGGTATGGTTGGACTTAGACAATTGGATCCTCACATGCTATGTCTTATCTGCTTACGTGCGTACATGCTTGCCATGACTATACGTGATTACTATATACGTGCTATACAAACCTGACTCGTATAATAACCATGATAGGACGTGAGTGACCATTTACTTGCTACTTATATTCTTTGTGTATCTGCCGAGCAAACCAAGGTGAGTTCACACAGCCAAGGCATGGGATTCCCGGGTTGGGAATTGGGTTGGATTTGTTACTGTAAAATGAGTTACTCGTACTTACGCATATACCAGACTATAGACCATCGTCCTCAGGTTAGTCAGGACACGTTACGTAAAGCCTACGTAACCCAGTATGCTTGCCATATGTCTCCCGGGTCGGGAAGGACACGTTACGTAAAGCCTACGTAACCCAATACCATTCACTGGCTTCCAGGTCGGAAGGCCACGCTGCGTAAAGCCTACGTAGCCCCCACGCGTACCACTGTCCTCGGGGAAGGGCACGTCACGTAAAGCCTACGTGACCCTGTACGTATTCCTGTTCTCGGTAAAGAAGAACACATGGTCGGATGTTAGTCTAGTAAGTACCGTTAATGAGAAGCCCTCATTAACCAGGATGAACATGGGAAGCCCCCACCTTTATTACACACTAGTATGGGAAGCCCCCACTAGCTATACTTATGCATTACACAATGAACTTACTTTCTGTGAACTCGCTCAACTAGTTTGTTGATTATTTGCTGCATGCCTTGCAGGACCTTAGGTATACTTGGAGCTTGCACAGGGAAGAGCAGGTCGTTGTGGGCAGATGGATCGTGATGATGTTGAACTCATAACTCGTAAAACTATTTGGATTTACTTTACTATGCTTCCGCTACTTAAAACAGTGTTTGGTTTTTGAAACATCAATCATGTCATGGTGACTTATATTAACTACTTCTATTATTAATTGCTATGGTTTGATATGATTGATGGCTTGATCCTGGTCAGTCACGCTCCCGAGCGGTGGTATTCCGCGGGTGGATTTTTGGGGGTGTGACAAACGAAAACTTCGAAAGTCAAACCATCATACACAAACACATGTTACTCAAAGGAAGAAACAATCCACTCGAACAGCCATCCGATCGGACTGCCGTCCGACCAGACAGTTGTCCGAACGGACTGTCAACCGCACGGTCAGCCGTCCGATCGACCAGCTGTCCGATCCTCCAACACTTGTTTCCATTTTACGCGTTGCTTATCATTATGCTATCGAACTATTCAGGCTAACCCTACTCTCAAGCGCTCCCTTCAATCCATCAATCGTTGTGAGTATACTAGATCCCTTTTTTGCTTTATGCACTTTTGGGTGTTACGTACGTTACTTATACAAAATCACAATCGAACACACTACTCAATACTTTAAACGCTAACCGTTATCGCATGTATTACGTGTCTTAATTAATGCTTGTTGTTATGTTTACACATGGAATGTTGTCTACCTGCCTTATCGACGATAGTACTATAGTTTGGTCTCAGCACCCGTTCACACGGGGGGTTGTTAAGGACAATTACTTGCATGGATTACGGTGGTAATCATGTATTGCGAACTGCCTCGGGCTGTCAACTCGCAGTCATTGGTATCAATAGGTTCATGTCGGTAACTAACATGCATCGTTTTCCTCTGTGTACGTGCTGGTTATGCGTAAACTATTTCGAACTCTATATGCTATTATCAAACCTGTATGCTCATCTTTACATTTTATGTATTGACTTTATTTTAATGTATGTGACATGTGTTTAAGATGCTTATCTGCTAGGAAAGCGAGGCTAGAATAAAGCTCTAGAGCCCAATGATGTGTGTAAAATGCAACATATAAATCACATCAATTAAGGCATAAAACTAACCCTTTTTAAGTACTAATGTTGGAAAAAGAGTGTTTTTGTCTTTCTTTTGTATTTTCAGGATGAAATGAGCTCAAAATCACAAAAGAATCAAAAAGACAACTAATTCTAGCATAAATACAAGAAAAAGAATAAAAGTAGACTGCCCGGACCCTCAACGGCACCCCCCAAGGCAAAGAAGAGAAAACAGAAGACTGAACACGCCCCGTGTCCAGCGAACACGGGGCCGTGCCCAAGAAGCAGCAGAAAAGACAAACTAGTAGAAGCTTCCATTGCCCACCACGGGGCCGTGTCCAGCGGGCATGGGGGCGTGGTGAAAGTACAGCAGGCGCATTAATTGTAATTGCGAATTACAATTAATGAAGAGAGAGAGTGTCAGACGGGCACGGGGGCGTGTCCAGCGGACACGGGGCCGTGCCCAGCCTTCTGTTCAGCCTATAAATAGGGGTGCTTGGTTTCATTCCATCTCATCCCTTGGCACACCACCTCTATCACACTTCATCCACCACCCACCACCACCATAACACCATCATCCACCACCATCATCCATTGTCCATCGTAGAGTGTGTGAGTCGTCTCGGGATCCAAGATTGATCGTAAGAGTTCTTGACAATCAAGGCCATGTTTGCCTAAGTCTCTTACATCACTTGGTGAAGACAAGTGTTTAGTATAATACTTTTTATTTTTAATCTTTTGCACTTTTTATTTGGTTTTGTATTAATGACTTTAATAACTAGTTACTTATGTTGAAGGTGATCTTTCCTTATCGTTTGTCCGTGGTGTCTTGGCGTTATTTTACTGTCTATATAAAATAAAAGATTTTCACCATTCATATCTCCACGGTCTATATGGAGGTATGTTGGCTACCTGGTCGGGGGTTAAGGGAACGGTTTGGTAAGGGTCTTGCCCTTGTTCAGCGTTTAGAGGTCCTGCTTGGGACCTGGGTCAAATTTAGTAGGATCTCCTTCAATACCCATAGGTATTGGATGGCGGGGATCCAAACTCTTTGACCCCCTCATAAGTTAACTACTATTAATACTATAACCCGGCTATTTAGGACTGTATCCCTGCTGACTCAGACTACTTAGCCGAGGGTAACGTCACCGCCGAAAGCGGGGCCTACCACAATTTGCATTAATAACTTAATTCATTATCTTTCAATAATCTGACCCTTTAGGATTGTATCCTTGCTGACTCAAACTACTGGGTTGAGGGTAACGTCGCCTTCAAAAGAGGGGCCTACTACAATAACTAAGATAATCTCTTAAACAAGTGCAAAAGTGCGAAAATAATCAAAGGTTATACTAACACACGTGTCGGATCCAAGTGATTCATCTTGTCTATCTGTTTTTATTTTATTTTATTTTTCAGCAGTTAGTTAGTTTTTATTTTTCTTAGTTTAAAACATTTTTCTCACTTTTTGATTTGATTAGACGTTGAGGATAAACCGGTATTAAAAGCTCTTGTGTCCTTGGACGACCTCGGTATCTTACCAACACTATACTACGTCCATGATGGGTGCACTTGCCCATATGTGTGTTTAGTGTTAGTAAATATCGTGTTTTATAAATTTAAAACTTGGCTAAAAGTGTAAAAAGGGGCTTAAATATTCATCTAAATTATAACACACTTCACGCACATCAAGTTTTTGGCGCCGTTGCCGGGGACACAAGGATTTTAAGAAAGTTAGGAATCAACGGCCTAATCATATTTTTAATTTTTTTTAATTTGTAGGATTTTTCGTAGATTTTTTTCAGCTTCTGCAGAGCTCACCACGGGGCCGTGCCTACTGAACACGCCCCTGTGCTCAATCATTGGAACTGGCAATCCTGTTTTAAGTCAGACAGTAAGCTGAACACGGGGCCATGTCCACTCAACACGCCCCCGTGCCCAAGATTCTCTTACTGAAAACAGAACCGTTAGATCCCGGCGGTTGGTAATTTCTGACACAAACATGAGTGATAGTAATTCTTTTTACTTTCGGCACTCTTATGGTATGTGGTGTCGATTATGTGGAGGCGAACATGAAGAATTAAAATGTTATTTTCTCAATTATAGGCCCCACTATATAGACCCACCGATTCCTTGTAACCTTAAGAGGGGGCGAAAGTAAAAATAAGCACTATCTCTCCCTCGAATGCGCCCAGCCAGATATTCTAGGAGAAATGCTCCTTGACGAGTTATTTCAACTAGAAGAGCTGATTGTCAATTGGTCAAAAGAACTTAGGAAGGATTTTATAGATCCATCCCAAGATGATGACCATGAGGAAATATTGGAACCGCATTCCGACAACCTCGTTGCTCCCGAAAATACCTTCATACCTAGAAAAGACTTGGACGATAGTCGTCCCTGTGTCGATTGTGCCGTGAAGGACTCCCCATCGACTTCGTTCGATGCATACATAGACCTGAGCGATTCGGCATACACCTTCTTTAACGAGAGCCCGGAAAAGGGTTGGACTTGTCCACCTAGAATGAAAATAGGAATTACCCTCACCGATAACCTCTTGCGTTCTCGCCTTAGTATAGGACAATTAAGGTATCTTAGGCACTTTGGGGTTGTTCCAACAAATCAAGAACCACCCGATATAAATAAACTCCTTAGTAGCGACAAACTTCATAAAACAGCTTCCCGACACGGGGCCGTGCCCGGCCAACACGCCCCCGTGTCTACCAAAAGATTCCCTTCTGATCAGAACGTCAGAATACGGACAAACTGTGTCAGAATTTCATCTGCACACGGGGCCGTGTCCAGCGAACACGGGGCCGTGTCCAGAAGGCTGTCGTTTTCTATAAATGCAGCCAAAAATCCTGCACATTTGGACCAACTTGGGACAGAGATTTGAAGGAATCTTCTCTCAAACAATCCTAGGTAAGTCTAAAAGAAGGTTCCAACAACCCATCTTGTCCTTTCCTCTTCTAGACATTTCCTTCTTTTCATCTTTCTTCAAGAACTACCATGAAAAGTTTGAATTCTTCAACCTTTGTGGTAGGAAACAATGAGTTTTGATCATGGAATCTTGGTGAAAACATGTTATGTAACATTGTTTAAAGTTATTTATGACCAAAAAGTCTACATAAATTCAGAAAATAACTTAAAAACCCAAGATTCCTTGCTTCGAAATTCTGCAGAAAGATGAACACGGGGCCGTGCTCAATGAGCACGGGGCCGTGTCCAGAAACTGTTTCATCATATAAACTACTTTTGGTTTATTTTCCTCAAACAGCCGAAGGGGAAGAAGACCCTCCGTTGAAGCTACACTTGTGCACTATGTGATAGCATTGAGGGAAGCTCTCGACGAAATGACGTCAGTAGAGGAGGTCCTAATTGACCGTATTAACGATCTTACGATGGGACTTGAAAGTAGCTTCCAAGAAATTAACCTTTTGCACCAAAGGTTAAACATTCTGGTAGCACCTCCTATGGAACCAGTCCTTCCACAACAGGACTGGAACTTGGCACTCGGGGTTAACAACCCTACCGGGTGGGAAGACTTTTCCGCAGAACCTCCCATGGAACACCCACAAGAAATCCCAGCGGAAGTCGAAACTCCTCAAACTAATGCAAATGAGCCCTCTTTTCTTCTTCCAAGGGAGGTAGAGGAGTGGCTCGCCGACATATGAGGAGGACCACACCCGAAAGAATGAGTTCTAAAAAGCCTTATCTAACCAAGATTAGTAGCTTCTTGGAAATTTTGCTAAATTAGAATAAAACATAGGGCCAGAACTCCATGATTTAATATCTATGTAGTTTCATCTTTAACTTTATGTAATGTCTCTCTATGTTTGCAATGATATGATGGTTTTTAAGATTGATGGGTGTTTAACGAATAAAACACACTCATGGTGGTAATGGATGAAAAGGGGAACAAGAAAAATGGACCCATGCACAAAGAACAGAGCAACCCGACACAAATCTCCATCACAGAAGGCTCAACACGGGCCGTGCCCAACCAACACGACCCCGTGCTGAGCCACCTGCAGAAAAACACCCAGTTCAGGTAACTGGACACGGGCCGTGTTCAGCGGACACGCCCCCGTGTCCAGGCTTCTGTTTTAATTCTCTAATTTTTGTTACTGGCACTTGACCACGGGGCCGTGCCCGGTCACCACGGGGCCGTGTCCAGGATGCCAGTAACATAAATCTTTGCTTTTTAACCTACTTTTACACATTCTAATCAACCAAAAACCTTATTTTTGGACACATTGAGGACAATGTGTAATTTAAGTGTGGGGGGGATGCTAAAACCTTGAATTTTGCAAGTCCTAAATACAAGCCTTACACAAAACTCTATTGGAACCGCTAAACACCCCAAATTTTTTCAAAAAACTTTTTCATTTTTTATCATTTACTTGTCTTAAGTTTAATTTGGGAATAACAAGTTCTAAAAAGGTTATATTTTTACAAATTTACAACCGATAGCGTCGTGATAACAAAGAACCAACATAAGAAAATTACGAAAAGGCATAACAAGTCTAGTTAAAAATTCGATTATATATACTTGATCACATTAAAAACCCATTCCCACAAAAGTGAGTTTTGAGCCTTTATTGAGCACAAAAGTATACATATTTAGACTAAATGCTCATTTTTCGTTTCTTGTGTGAATAGCCGGTTGGTTCTTACAACTCTAGAACTTGCCACGACGATACATTCCCGGTCCTTACCAACTTAAACCCAAGTAAGTAAGTGATGGAGGCATTAGGACTAACCATATTTTTCTTTCTAAACCATTATTTTTCATTTTTTTTACCACCTACCCAAATTCCCCCTAGATAGCCCTTTTGAGCCTAAACCTTTCATTTCATTACCCCAAAACTCTTTTTACCCACAAAAAAAAAAAAAAAAAAAAAAAAAAACCCTTTTTATTTTTCACCCTTTATTTTAGTAACAAGCTCGGTTTTTCGTAAACTCGCCTTTTTATGTGATAAAAAAAAAAGAAAAACAATGATGAAGTCAAAAACAAACAAAAGCTATATAAAAGCTTGTTTGGAGAAATACTTCAAAATAAAAAGTCACTAAAAACAAGGTATGTCACGAAAACCGACGCTTTTTACGATTTTCGCCCTTTTACTAACCACTAACCCAACCACCCACCTTTAACCCAAGCCTAACCCTTCACCCAAAAAGTCCTCTTGATATTTACAAAGGTAAAAAGTTAAAAAGGAGGAGGATTGATTGCTTGGCAAGCCTATGGAAGGCGTAAGTTCCGTGCCGCTCTCGAGTGATTCACTAAAAATTACACCTTCGGCCGAGTGTTGAGTGATCTCCCGCGAGGTATGTGAACTTGTATATAAATGGAATGTTAATAAGGCATGCTATGCCCGAATAAGTAATTTATCTTATGAAACGTTCAAAATAAATCATAACGAATAGGATTGTAAATAAATAAAAATAAAACTTACAAGAACCTTGGATTCCCGACACTCTAGGACAAGCTAAAAACTTTCTCTTCTACCTATTCCATTTGGGAGTGTAAGCCACATTTAAAGAGTTTTGCTTGAGGACAAGCAAAAGTTCAAGTGTGGGGGTATTTGATGTGTGTAAAATGCAACATATAAATCACATCAATTAAGGTATAAAACTAACCCTTTTTAAGTACTAATGTTGGAAAAAGAGTGTTTTTGTCTTTCTTTTGTATTTTCAGGATGAAATGAGCTCAAAATCACAAAAGAAGCAAAAAGACAACTAATTCTAGCATAAATACAAGAAAAAGAATAAAATTATAAAAGTAGACTGCCCGGACCCTCAACGGCACCCCCCAAGGCAAAGAAGAGAAAACAGAAGACTGAACACGCCCCGTGTCCAGCGAACACGGGGCCGTGCCCAAGAAGCAGCAGAAAAGACAAACTAGTAGAAGCTTCCATTGCCCACCACGGGGCCGTGTCCAGCGGGCACGGGGGCGTGGTGAAAGTACAGCAGGCGCATTAATTGTAATTGCGAATTACAATTAATGAAGAGAGAGAGTGTCAGACGGGCACGGGGGCGTGTCCAGCGGACACGGGGCCGTGCCCAGCCTTCTGTTCAGCCTATAAATAGGGGTGCTTGGTTTCATTCCATCTCATCCCTTGGCACACCACCTCTCTCACACTTCATCCACCACCCACCACCACCATAACACCATCATCTACCACCATCATCCATTGTCCATCGTAGAGTGTGTGAGTCGTCTCGGGATCCAAGATTGATCGTAAGAGTTCTTGACAATCAAGGCCATGTTTGCCTAAGTCTCTTACATCACTTGGTGAAGACAAGTGTTTAGTATAATACTTTTTATTTTTAATCTTTTGCACTTTTTATTTGGTTTTGTATTAATGACTTTAATAACTAGTTACTTATGTTGAAGATGATCTTTCCTTATCGTTTGTCCGTGGTGTCTTGGCGTTATTTTACTGTCTATATAAAATAAAAGATTTTCACCATTCATATCTCCACGGTCTATATGGAGGTATGTTGGCTAGCTGGTCGGGGGTTAAGGGAACGGTTTGGTAAGGGTCTTGCCCTTGTTCAGCGTTTAGAGGTCCTGCTTGGGACCTGGGTCAAATTTAGTAGGATCTCCTTCAATACCCATAGGTATTGGATGGTGGGGATCCAAACTCTTTGACCCCCTCATAAGTTAACTACTATTAATACTATAACCTGGCTATTTAGGACTGTATCCCTGTTGACTCAAACTACTTAGCCGAGGGTAACGTCACCGCCGAAAGCGGGGCCTACCACAATTTGCATTAATAACTTAATTCATTATCTTTCAATAATCCGACCCTTTAGGATTGTATCCTTGCTGACTCAAACTACTGGGTTGAGGGTAACGTCGCCTTCAAAAGAGGGGCCTACTACAATAACTAAGATAATCTCTTAAACAAGTGCAAAAGTGCGAAAATAATCAAAGGTTATACTAACACACGTGTCGGATCCAAGTGATTCATCTTGTCTATCTGTTTTTATTTTATTTTATTTTTCAGCAGTTAGTTAGTTTTTATTTGTCTTAGTTTAAAACATTTTTCTCACTTTTTGATTTGATTAGACGTTGAGGATAAACCGGTATTAAAAGCTCTTGTGTCCTTGGACGACCTCGGTATCTTACCAACACTATACTACGTCTACGATGGGTGCACTTGCCCATATGTGTGTTTAGTGTTAGTAAATATCGTGTTTTATAAATTTAAAACTTGGCTAAAAGTGTAAAAAGGGGCTTAAATATTCATCTAAATTATAACACACTTCACGCACATCACCCAACAAATAGTTGTCTGTAGTAGTCAAGTCAAGGGTCTCTAGAAGCAGATAAACAATTGCTATTTATTTAAATCTGAGTTGTCGGAACAGAATTAATTGCCTGGATTTGGTCTGTAATAACTAGCTTACTGTTTGAGATACGGTATGGGACGTATTATTTTAAATTGAATAGTAATGATAATTGTTATGGAAACTTTTGGACAATCCGTTTCGCTCAGTGCCATGCCCCGATGATTCCGCAATCGGTTGGGGTGTGACATATCGCCGGTTGGCCTTAATCCCTTGAAATATCCTCCCGTTGTTACCCACAATCTCCTGTCTTGAATAACCGGACCTTTTCAACAGCTCTTTTGAAGCAAACACAATCGGGTGACCCGGAATCCATAGGTCGGTTATGGTGAAGATATGAGGCAAGTCATCGAGATGTTCTCTTACCCAAGATGAGTACCTGGTGTTAATAGAGGCAGAGGTTTAGAGAGAGGGAATGGGGTGGGGGTGGGTGGGGTAGGATTTATAATTAGTTTTTTTTTTTGTTTTTTTTTTTTTAGTTTTTTCATTAAAAGTTAACAGAAAAAAACAAACTCACTTAGTGGTTTGGATGAAAATGACAAAAAATGCCAAACGTGGAGGACAAAATGGTACAGAAGTGTCATTTTGGACGAAAATGCCAAACACGCCCAAACCTCAGGGACGAAAATGGCAATTTACTCCTTTTTTTTATTAAAAAGGCATGATCCTTACATGTCATAACTCAAATCAAATCTCAGACATATATCTCATCTTGATCAAAGAATGAGATTGATTCCTTTGGTTCTCACAACTAAGCATAGTTCTCATTATACACTATATAAATTATCAACTTTTGTGTGCATTAGGAGTTGTAAACTATGTTTGGGGAGTTTTTCAAAAAAAAAGTTGATTTTATACTTTTGGTCCAAAAGTATTTGATGTGTTATTTTTAACCCAAAACTATTTGGGTTACAACTTTTAGCTCTAAACTTTTTATCTTTTCAGTTTAACCTAATAACATTTTTTACTTTCAACTTTGGTCTCCTGTACTTTTCATATTCTGCAAAATTTTCGTTTTACGCTTCGTTCTAAATTTTGCAAGTTAACACGGCGCAACGTGCGTGTGTGGTTCAATATTTTTACGTTCCGTTTTACGCTTTGTCATAAGTTTTGCAAGTTAATGAGATGCAATGTACGTGTGTAGTTCAACGTTTTTACGTCGTCTATTTTTTCCTGTTTGACAAGTTCGTCATAACGTGCGGGTCCTAAATCGACTTAGTTATTATTTTCTATGTTTTACGTTTCAGTCTCATTTTTTCGCCGCAAATTCAGTGTTGGTGGTCGCTGGGGATGGTATGACATTGATGCTATTTGACATGGTTTTATGCCCCCAGTCGCAAAGCGGGGGTGTTTTTTCAAAGAAAAAATGGTTATGCATATGGTTGTTGTAACCTTATCTTTGAGGGTTTTTAAAAAAAATGATTTTTTTACTTTTCACTCAAAAGTATTTCATAAATTACTTTTAACACAAAACTATTTGTTTTTTTACTTTTAACCCAAAACTTTTTATCTCTTTTGCAATTTATCCTCACAACTTTTTTTACTTACAACTTTAGTCCTTTATAGTTTTCAGTTTCCACAAATTTTTCGCTTTATGCTTCGTTCTAAATTTTGTGACTTAACACATCGCAACGTGCCTCTTTGGTTTAACGTTTTTACGTTTCGTTCTAAATTTTGCGAGTTAACACGACGCAACATGCGTGTTTGAGTGAACGTTTTTACATCGTCTATTTTTTCCCGTTTGACAGGTTCAACACAACGTGCGGGTCCTAAATCGACTTAGTTATAACTAAAGAATCCCCGCCGCATTGCGGCGGGTCGTAATTCTAGTTTTACTCAAATCACAAATATAACAATTGTTTACATTTTGATACATATGCATGACGCAAAAATATAAATATTCCAAAAAGAATTCTTTACTTTTTTTCAAAAAGTTGTGGTATGATATTCTATTGCATATGACGTAAGGGCATTGCCAATATATGTTTGTTTTGTGTTGTAAATATGATTGAAAAAGACCAAGGCCATGGTGGAATTCCAAAATAAAGTTATCTTTAGATGTAAGCACAATTACTTTTGATTCATTCTATTATCCCTTTTTGGTATTTTATCTCAAGAGATTTTTATTTAAAACTTCTATGTATTCTCTACCTTGACTCTTAAGACTTACATATGTAACTTATTATTTGATTAGATGATAAGAGAATGGTCTAACAACCCACTCATCATAATCTCCTAAATACTATGAATGCCAAAATAGAACCGGTCGGTTTGACCGGGTTCCATCAGTTCGGATATGACTTATTGGACCAGGTTACAACAAAAGGTCAAACTGCATACATTACACACATCCTGACCGGTTTTAGGAAATGACGTTTCTGTTGAACCGGTGAATCGTTGTAGTTGTCAGCGTTAGTGTGGTTCTCAAAATGGTCCAAGAAAACCGGGTTTGTTCGGATGTCAGTCTGCCTGAACAATGATTGTTACTAGCCTTTAAAAAATAATAAATACGGTGTTCTTGAGCCATTTGTATTATACATATCAAAATATTATCAATGTAACAACCATTTGAAGGTATAATACAACTAAGAAAATTAGTTGAAAAGCAAACATAACAAACAGTTTACAACTTGAACCATCTATAGAAGTTAAATGGATATTATACTACGAATGGTAGGTAACAATCACTACAAGCTAAAACTTCAACCTATATGTGTAAAACAAATGTAAGTTGTTATATTTCAATTTAATGGGCCTACCGAATAAAACTAATATAATAGCTAAAAAACAAACATTTTAAACATATACAACATCTTTTATTGAAAAAAAACTAATAACTCATTTTTAACTTTAGTTTACATGTCAAAATATTTGAGTTTTGAAGTTTAACCTCAAAGCTTTGGGATTCAGAAAGAGGCCTAAAATGACCATTAGTCAATGCTCACTGATTTTTGGTTTCAATCGGTTGAATCGTCTTTCTTTTGTCCTTTACTTGTTCAATTCTTGTTCAGATCATAGCGCGGTTTATCTAGAGTTTGTTAACCATATGCCATCCACTTAATCAACATTTTGCCTCTGTTGCAGCATGTTCGATTCATAGTCGGGCCATGAATCGACTTGACTTATTTAAACATATGAATATATGGTTCTTAATGATTACAACTAATTTCACTAGTTTTAAATTTTATGCACAAAAAAATAATAAATAAATAAAGCCTAATCAGTATAATTTTGAAGATTCGACTAAACCATAAAAAATGAAAAACAAATGATGTTTGGTGACCCAACTTGACCGAGTTGTCCTACCCAAAGGTCCATTTTACAACCTATCACAACCACCAAAATCATAAGAAAAAATAATAATCCTACCATTGTGAAATTGGCCAATAATAATCTCAAGTCAGGAATTAGCCAATAACAATCCCATCTCGTCCATTTTTGGAAAATAATACTCCAAATGCTAACGTGGCACTTTTGTCGTTTAGTGACTGTGGATTATTATTTTCCAAAAATGGACGAGGTGGGATTATTATTGGCTAATTCCTGACTTGGGATTATTATTGGCCAATTTCACAATGGTGGGATTATTATTTTCCAATTTGTCGAATCATAATGTAACCTAGAAAATGCATTATTTAGAACACTTCACCACATTAACCATAGTTTTCAACGGTTGTGTTATTATTTCTTTTAACCTTAAGAAACCATAACACCATAACCAGAACCCATCAAAATTCTACTAACCAGTGAAACCAGGTAAAATGTAGCTTGTGCCGGATATATGACTCCCAATAGAGGTAAAGACAGAATATCACTATTAATTGCACTCAAAGTAGAAACACTAACCCTACGAAAGATGAATGCGTTAGAAGTAGAGGTGCACAAATAAAAAATGGATATTATACCCAACACATTCCGTGCCCTATCGGTATTTACTAAGTACATACCATAAAATTTAATACCAGGTTGAACCCGGGCACACCTGACCCTGCCAGAAAAAAACACATAACCAAAAAAAACCCAATTACTCTCTCCAAAACATGCTTCCATACCCGACCCTAGTATTGCAATACCCGCTTTTGACTTTGTTGACCATACCCGAACCAGGTATGAAAAAACCCAAAATGCACACCTCTAGTGAGAAGGAAGTAAGAGAGAAAAAGGGTGCAAAATTGAATTACAAGTGTATATACCATACTAGCCTAAGATCCCGCGATTTTCGCGGGTGGCTTAACACAAATATATAATATCTATTGGCATTGAATCCCCAGGTAGATCATCCTTTTTGTTCTAGGCCTTTCCAAACTTAAGCGTCACGTCTAAGGGTCGCCGGATAGATACCTTCTGGACCAAATATTAAAGCACCAAACAAAACGTTAGAATGAAAAGGTAAGATAAAGCATTGATGAAGCATGTCCAATTAAACAAACAATAAAAATGATGTAAAACGTTAGAATAAATACAGGTTATCACCCGTGAATACTCACGGATTGCCCATTAAAATGATGTAAACGATGAATGTAATTTTTTTTAAATATGTACTGTGTAGGATTGAGAATAGTAAAATTTTCTTTAAAAAACAGGTAGTCTTCAAAAATAAAAACAAAAAAAAATAAAACGAATGAAATATTAGTTTAATGTATACTTTATTTAGTGGGATTCCCCAGAAGAGACTCCTCGATGTTAGATGATTGAGCTACAATATTCAACCTCATGTTTTTTGTTAACTTTAAAACCTTGCATTCTGACCATATATATAAAGAACTCAAAGATGCATTAACAATCTGATGTCTAGGTCAAACTGAAAGTCATCTAAAAGGGGAACACGTCAAACAAACTTACAATGAGTCAAAAGTAATTGAGGTAAAATCACAATATACAAATAATTCACAGATTTAAAGTTCATATATTGACATTCAACAGCAGCAAAAAAGAGATTAAGATGAAACAAAGGAGAATCACAAGGATGCATCCTCTTCTAAGGGTTTAGGCTGGACTGGTTACTTCCATTGGCCTGCGTTCAACTGTAATAAACCAAAAAGTTCAAATGTTAGCCTGGGTTTGGGTTGGACTGGTGGACCCACAAACGTTGTGTCGGCATGACGAAGCCTTGTTTGTTGATCTTGTCTCAGTGTTTTCCCCCTTCTCACAATTTCGATACTTAACAACATAAACAAATTTTGGATGTTTTCTGTAAGCTTTAAAACATTATATAGTAATAAATAAGAATCAAAGCACAAAGATTCACCTTCATTAATCTCCGGTATTAGAATTACACGCCTCTCCAAAGCAAACTCACCTACAAAAAACCTTAATTAGTTAAATTTTCAGCCTTTGACATAATAGTAAATTTGTAGCCTTTGAACACGAATCACCGCATTGTTGGCCGTGATGTTCCTTAACCAGTCAGGATCATTAAAAATGTTTTGATCTCAAATGGGTCAAACAAATTTTCTAGTTAAAAAGAGAACAGGTCAAACGGGTCGAAAATTACCCAAAATCTACTTATAAAGCATACCAGGTTTATAGGATGTCTAGGGCTTAGGTTAACAATCTGACTTGCAAGACACCATTTTTGAAGTAAAGAATCAAAAAACCGAGTTAAAATTCTTATAATTAAGTCAAACAAACATATAAAATTAAAATGAAAACATGAACATACCCAGTAACTATTGGCATCATCTACATTTGCAGAAAAGCTAGATAAACAAACAATCCTAAACACCCTCCAACAGTCCCATATTCACCAGCACCATCTGCTTCTATCCATCTACAATCTGCCAACGCAACAAAGAACATTTGTGCAACAAAAAAGCTATAATATTTAGTATCAAATCAGTAGTTATGACTTCTTAGAAAATTATAATATTACTCGATAGAAAAAATACCAAAAAAAGTTAAATTAGTACACTAACAAAGATATCATTGTCCGTAAAATGTCTCACCTTCACAAATGGACAAAAGCTACTTAAAATGGCTATAGTCCCTCAAGCATAGGTTTCTTTGTAAACGTTCCTTTCTGTGACAAATAAGAACATCAAGTATAGGTTAATGGGTAGGAAATCACATATGAATCATCCACAACTCTAAATGGGTTTCGGGTTAGTACAGGTTTGGGTGTCAATGCATGTGTGAGTATGCTTTAAAGTATGAAAACTAATAAATGCATACCAATACACCAAGTCAAAGAAAATAGAAATAAAAATTACATAAACTGCAATACATTAAATATGATCACAAAAACTACATTAGCAAAATATGATCACATAAACTACAATACATTAATACGTTAAATATGATCACCTAAACTACAATACGTTAAATATGATCACAAAAACTACATTAGCACATTAAAAATGACATGGTGAGTCAGGAAGTTGTAGGCATTTTAATGCACCTTTATTTAATTTTAACCCTTTTATTTGTGCGACCATTTGGCCAATTATAACCGGTTAACTTTTTTACTTATACACAATTAACATGTCAGATAGAAAACATAACCTAACTGGACCCATTTATGATAAACAGGTCACAAAATGAGAATGTTTAATGTCCTAAATTAGAGGTGGTGATATGGATAGGTAGGATCCATGTTAAAACGCTTTAGTTGCATTGGATCCGCAAGTACTTTTTTCTCCATTTTTTAACGTATTAAAAAATAACTATTGGGTTAATTATTGTTAAAAAAAATATTACTGAAACAAAATCATTGAAAATAACAATTTAGCACGCAATATGCCTCATTAAAAATAGACATTAGGGGATTGTCAATGCGTTTAACATGTTCCCCTCTCAGTCTTAGCTAGATTTATTATTTGACCCGTTTAACATAAAACACAACCCAAATCGACCCATCGATAAGTAAATGGATCGAAATTTCCTAAATAAATAATACGGGCTATAGAACCTTTTTTGGCATTTGTTTACCAACCTTTAGGAACTCTTCTACAATCATTGCAGTTCTCTGTGGATTCAATGTGTTAACCGGAGCAGCTTTCATTTCTTCACTTACACAATAGATATGTATAATAGAAAGGACGGGCCCCACAACCAACTTCCCTTGCATTCAATAAAATGGGTTGCCTACCTAGGATGTAATTATTTCTAAAAACATTTTGAATAAAACAATCTAAGTTTTATCAGAATGCCCAGTTATATACAAAGACAAAAACTTGTTTTCTAAAGGACTTCCATCCCAGATTTACGTTTCAATATATAGCTATAAAATGGTTCTCTACCCGCTACTCTTGGCTTTGGTCAAAAGAACCCATTTAGGTCGAAATCTAATCAACAAACTCTTAATAAGAATATTACGCAAGATGTAATCATTGTGCGAATAAACATACCGGTTTATCTGCAGCCCTTATCCACCGGCTTATGCCACTGCATGTCGCAAAGTGGCACTTGCAGCGGCCACATCTAACTCCCTCACCTGTCGTCGACTTCATCACCATCGCCTCCTTGATTAGCCACCATCTGCCACATATTACCGCCAACTCTAAATGAATCAAGACTTTTGTGACACATTCTTTTTTTTATTTGTATTTTTTTCAGGCTAATTCACATAGTCCTTCACTTTGTATATGAAAAAAAATAAATTTTATATATTATCCAATATCACATTATTAGACTTATGCCAAGTCTATTAACTGTATATGAAAGAAATAAATTTATATATTATCCAATATCAATTATTAGACTTGTGGCAGGTCTATTAAGATAATCGAATACTCTAGCGTAAGCATAACTCCATTATTAGACCATGTGCAGTGGAAGGGGTAGATAATGCCCTAACCCTTGGGCGTTTTGCGTCATATGACGGTCCACTCAGCATATGAGCATTATAAGGCATTATCTTAAAACGATGAACTAAGAATGCTAACAACGAAAACAAAAGAAAAGACCCCTACCAATACGCAACATATATTAATAATCAAATAAAGTTACTTTATTTCTTACTATACACAAATAAAAAACTTATAAAATCATAGGATTATGAATAAACAAACCTTTGATAAGGGGAGCCTTTGATGCACTTTTGACCATATTTCCTCCCTGCCCATCCGTCATTGCTCAATTCCTCTTCCATCATCTCAAGAATCCTTTTATTAATTATAGTTTAACTTCAACCATAAGAATATATGATGATCACTGATACAAACAAAAGTATTCATAAACTATGCATTTATGTTTAAACAATCACATGCCAATTCTAATCAAGTTAACTAATGTTAACATTAATCAATCTGAGAGTTTAATTATACAATGAATAATGTATTAAATGTATAAGAACCCATAAACAATGAGAGAAAGCCTTCGAAAAAGAACCCTAAACAATTCGTGGTGGAATCCATAGGGTACAGAAGCAGCCCAACATCATATCCATCTAGCAGTTGATATAAGAAAGTGAAATATAAAATCATGTTAGTTCTAAATTAGCATAAATATTAATATATCGTAAATAATATATAAAAATATCAAACCTACTGAAACCGATCAAACCTAGTCGAAACCCAGTCCTCGCCTGAACCTCTTGCATTACAACACCGTCTGTCTGTTTCGCCAGTGAGTAAATTTTTAATTAAATAAAAAGATCGAACTTTGGTTAGTTTGTCAAGATATGAAATTCTTAGTATAACAATAACAAATATCTAAAATCCCCAATTCCTCATTTGTATTAGGTTTTATCTACAAAACAAATCCCCAAACCAATTGGTGAGTTAGAGACCTAGAAACTTGAATCGGTGATGGAAAGATAAACTTACTAATCTTTGATTTTGGATGACGTGATAGCGATCAAGATGGATTAGAACTCACCTTGGAAAGGAGGAACTGTAAACCCTAAGGATTCAACTAAGATGGATACCCTGAGCTTATGAAAGAGACGATGTGCGGCGTGATTTTCTTAGGGTTTGAAAGTTGGACATGTTATCGAAAACAAATATGGGTTAGAAAACATTACCAGAAGAGAATATAAAATCGATTCGAAAGTAGAATGCTTGATTGTCATGGGTTTGATGAAGAGAGGATTTGATGAAAAGAGGGGAATGGCTAGGGTTTGATGAAGAGCAGAGAGGTTCAGATCTAAGGTTTTTTACAAAAGAAATGTAGATGCGTAAAAAATTGAGAGGAGTATTACATCCGTATCCCGCTCAAATCAATATTGAGAGGAGTATTAAGTTGCCAGGTGGCAATTAGTAGATTAAAATCATGCCAAGTGGTACCAAAGTGTTTTGTTTTAATATAGATAATAGATTATGCATTTAAGATCAACTTTCTTCTAACAATAGCCGTAGCCAAGTCTGACTACCCAGCGAGGGCCCGGTTAAAACAACGTAAGTCTGGGCAGATCTAGGTTAGGGTCCCCGATTTGGGGATGTGAATAACCTTATAAGTTCACCTTTCACAAAAAAAAATAATAATTCATTAGTAATGATCCCTTTTAAAAAATATAAAAAGAACCGAGGTGACCCAAATTGACATATTTTAACCCGCCTTTTTAAACCTATTTACATGGTTGCAAAAGTCATCAGACGCTCCCTAGTCGGATTTTAGAGTACTCGGCCTATGCAGAGATTACTCAAGGAGTAATCAGCCTAGGCGAACAGTACTTAGGCCTCGACAGCCTACCTTGTAGCGAGTACTCGAAGAGTACTCAAAGTCTAGACGGAACTTTTACAACCATGCCTATTTACAACCACCAAAACATATGCAACAAAACATTAAGGCTTTAAAGCTACTGGCAACACCACAACATAAAGGCAGCTTCTCATAGTACATAATAAACATATATCATCTCTGCATAACCTACAATTAACCTTAACTGCAACTACAGACACCACAAAACATCAAATATCAACAATCTCTTACGTCGTCTCGATCGAATGCATTACAACCCTGCTAAAAAAGACTCCAATAGATACAGAAAGTCGAACGGAAATCAGATAAGACTGTTAAAAAGATCAACAAACAGCCGCCACAAGTTACTCCATCTTTACCTAATCAGCTAGCGGCTTCAACCTCACTGACCCACCACATGACAACCGTTCACCACCACGCTTTCTCCTTCCGCTTCCACCTTTTTCTCGGAAACATTGTCGAAATTACCCTTTTGCCCTTCAGCTCCGCCATCTTTCTCAGCCTCGGTAACTAGTGTTGGCTCCGCACCATGGGTTTCTCCTTCGTTGTTTTGACCATCGACGATTTTCTCTTCGTTCACCTCTGGCAGGGGTATTTTCGGGATTTCACACACCTCGCTCACTTCTTGAACGGGCTTACTTTCTTCACCGTCAGCATTCGTTTCACTCTTCTCGGTTTTCTCCGGTTCACGGGTTTCGCCTTCGTTATTTTGACCGTCGGATATTTTCTCGTCATTCACCTCTGACAGGGGTACTTTCGGGATTTCACTCGCTTCATTCACCTCTTCTACGGGCTTAACTTCACCATCTACAATAGCTTCATCCTTGTCAGTTTTCTCTTCTATGGGCTTAACTTCACCATCTACAATTGCTTCATCCTTCTCGGTTTTCTCCGTTTCTTCTTTTCCCTCGGTTTCTTTAGGGGCATTATCGTCTTTTCCATCATCTTTCTCTTCCTTTTCAGCTTCCTTCATTTCGACATCAATGTCAGTGATTACTTCAGGGGCCTCTTCTTCTTTCTCCTTTTTACCCTTCTTTCCACTTGACGACTTTCGAGACCGTTTCTTAACGGGCTCGGTTTCCGAAGGTGGCGGCGTTGTCTTCACCTTCTCACTGATTCTTGATGACCGCCTCGGCGTTTCGCCAGTTCCCCAATCAAATTCAGAGGCCTTGGGCCCGCCCGGGTGTGCTTTCAGGTACTGCTCCAGCTGCTTTCGGGTGGTTATTTCTTCACCTGTTGGTGCGGTGAACACGATTTCGTTCTTCTTCGGGGTCCCAGGTTCCTTTGGCAGAAACTACACGTAAAACCGTTGATTAGAAGCGGGTTAAGGCATTTGAATTAAACTGTGTGTGCCTATTGAGCATTCGAGCCATTCAACCCATTCCCAATTAAGCTAATTCATTAACTTGACCCGTTTAAGATAAAAAAACATATCCCAAATCGACCCGTTTATCTATAAGCGGTCAAAATTGTCACCTCTACAGATTTGCCAAAAAAAACTCATTGCAATACAGCGCGAAGGGTAAAGGGGTCTTTTCGCGTTACGGAAATTATAGAAATGCAAGTAGATCGCCCTTAAAAGAAACAAAGAAAACTAAACAAAATTATATTATAATAAAAAAAGAGTTAATTACTGTTTTCGTCCCCATGGTTTGTCAAAAATCACTATTTCAGTCCATTAGTTTAAAAATTGCGATTTCAGTCCCTGTGGTTTCACTTTCGTAACCATTTCAGTCCCTGTACTTAACAGAATAATGGATTGAAATGGTTACGAAAGTGAAACCACAGGGACTGAAATCGCAATTTTTAAACTAATGGACTGAAATAGTGATTTTTGACAAACCATGGGGACGAAAACAGTAATTAACTCTAAAAAAATAAAGAAATTCATAACAGACATGCAACAAATCAAAATCAAGCAATTCTATTGCGATCGTTCTTATATGTCCCAAAACTCCCATTTAAGAAGAAAAAATAAAGAACATGTGTCGAGCAAAGTCGATTTATCAAAAGTTATTTTGATTGAATCCTTACAAAAGAGGAACCGTTGTGTTAAGTTCCATCTTTTGTTTTTTTGAACGATAAAGCTAACTTAAAAAGTAGGGTTGATTGCTTAAAAAGGTAACCAACAACGGCCCAAATCTTAATTCGGGTTAAACTAACTTTGTTTTAACCAATACAAACCTAAGAGGTAATGATACATCATCGGCCACGGGCCACGTCAGCATTTTTTCACCTTTTTAACAATCCAAACTTTTGGAAGTTTTGAGCGTTTTTGTGGGTGCGAAAAAGTTGGTTATCCGAACTAAAAAGAGAACCAGAGTTGATAACTTTTTAATGCAATTAACCCCAAAAGTTCTACTTGATGAAATGAAACCTTAACCTGTTGTTTTGCACAATTAAAAGTGCTAATAACTTATCGTATATTAGTGGAAAATGGAAATACGAAAAACTAAAAAAACATAAATTTCACCATATCTGCCACTTATAATATAAACTCTTTTTAACCTTTACATCACAAAATTAAGCAACAATACAAACAAAAGAGTAAAGACTGCAATAAAACTGTTGTACAACATATCATAGTTGTCGATAGCGAATAGCGACAAGGCACCTATAGGCTACGTAGCGAATAGCGACGGCTATTTTATAAATAGTGATTACACTAGAAAAAGAATTTTGAAAATTTTTATATGTATATTAAATCAAAATACCCTTGTATATATGCTATTTTACATGTATGTTTAACAAAAACCTATAAATTCCAGCTATTTTATAGCTATATCTAATTGCTATTTACATCAAAAAAAACCGCTATCTTCGCTATTTATCAATTATCACTATGAACCATATAGCGACACTACGTCGCATGGCTACATAGCGCGCTATAGCGGTCGCTATAGCCTCTATTAACAAAAATGTAACATATATGTATAGAGCATAGCAAAACGCAAAAACTGAATATTATTATTTCAAATAACAAAACAAGCTAAAATGACCCAATATTCCAAGACCTACAAAATCAAAACATTTATTCCCCAAAACTTGAACTACACCCAGAACTCAGTTCACAAAATTAGGCAACAACATCAGCGAAAGAGTGAAAAAAAAAAAAAAAAAAAAAAAAAAAAAAAAAAAAAAAAAACTCACGGAAGTAAGTATATGTTCTTTAAAACCATGCTTATAACCAATAAAACTTTCAAACTCAAAACCCACCAAATATAAACCACATTATCCCCAAAAGTCCACACTTCAGCAAAATGAACTGAATTCAAACAATTATAGCAGAAATGTAAGTGGGTGTTCGGGATTGCTTATTGAAATGTTTTTAAGCAGATAATCAAACCCAAACACTCTCTTGAAAACTTCTTATTTTAGAAAGACTAAGAACTTAACATAAGCAAATCCCTAACACCCCCTGAGTAGAAGATTTAAAGGAAATTATGCAATTAAACTGTAAACATAGACATATGCAAAACAGCAAAATAAATTACCAAACTTCTTCTAAAAAACGTTCGAAACCTTAACTTTTTAAACCCACCAAAATATGGCTAATTTAAAATTACAAAATTTCTTCTAAAGAATGTCTGAACCCCTAATTTTTAAACCCACCAAAATTATACGATTACTAATTTTCTTCTAAAAACTTTCAAAACCCCAGTTTTTAAACCGACCAAAATTATAGCTAATGAAAATCATCATTTTTTTTCTAGAGAACGTTCGAAACCATAAAGCTAACTATCCCCAAAAGATGAAACTTTTTCAACCTATAACCAAAAACTGAAACTTTTTTGCAAAATTGAAATAAAGCAAGAGCCAAATTCGAGAAACGGAAGCAATAATGTAATTACAAGATCAAAGAAGCACGCTCGAAAACCTTAACTTTAAAAACCCACCAAAACCGAACCAAATTACCCCCAAAAACGAAAACTGTGGCAAGTTTAAACTTCACCCAGACCCCAATTTATAAAACTCAGCATCAGTATAAACAAAAAAATGAAAACAATTCACATCTCACACTTGTAGACAGCACAGAATTCAAACACTCAAAAACCCTAATTTTCAAAACCCACCAAAATCAAATCAAATTACCCCCAAAAACTTCAACTGTAGCAAAATTCATCCAGAACCCATTTCACAAAATACAACATCAATTCAAACAAAAAATTGAAAACAATTAAAAGACTTGCAGACAACACAAAATTCAAACGCTCAAAAAGCCAAATTTTCACAACCCACCTAAATTATACCAAATCAACCCCCCCCCCCCCCCCCAAAAAAAAAAAAAAAAAAAAAAAAAAAAACCCTTAAAACTGTAGCAAAAATAATCTTCACCCAGAACCCAATTCACAAAATTAAACATAAAACTGAAAACAATTCACCTCAATTACACTTGCAGACAGCACAATATTCAAACGCTGAAAATCCCTAATTATCAAAACCCGCCAAGTCGCCAACATCAAACCAAACTACCCCCAAAAACTTCAACTGCAGCAAAATTAAACATCAATTTAACCTGAAAACTGAGAACGATTCACTCAAAAACCCTATTTTTCACAACCCACCAAAACCTAACCCAATAACCCACCTAAAAACTTAAACTTTAGCAAAACTAAACTCCCCCCAGACCCCGATTCACTTACTTAAACATCAATTTAACCAGAAAACCAATAACAATTCACCCAAAATCCCTAATTTTCAAAACCCACCAAAATTAAACCAAATCGTCCCTACAAAACTTTAAGTTTTGCAAAAAACTAAACTTCACCCAAAACCCATTTCACAAAATTAAACATCGTTTAAACAAAAAAAAAAAACAGAAAAAAATTCTCATCAATCAAACTTACAAACAGCACAAAATACAAACTCTCAAAACCCACCAAAATCATACCAAATGACCCCCAAAAACTTGAAAACTGTAGAAAAATTGGACTTCACCCATAACCCAATTCACAGAACTAAACAAAAAACTGAAAACAGTTCACCTCATGTTCACTTGCAGACAACACAAAATCCAAACCCTAAAAAACCCTAATTTCAAAACCCACCAAAATCAAACCAAATTACCCCCAAACACTTCAACTGTAGCAAAACCTAACTCCACCCAGAACCCAATTCACATAATTAAACACCAATTTAAGCAAACAAAAAAAATGAAAATAATTCATTCAAAAACCCTGATTTTTAAAACCCACAAAAACCACCAAATTACCAACAAAAACTTAAACTTTAACAAAATTCAACATTAATTTAACAAGAAAACTGATAAAAAAAAAAAAAAAAAAAAAAAAAACTCACCTCAATCACATTTGCAAACAAGAAAAAATTCAAACCCTCAAAAACCCTAATTTTCAAACCCACAAAAACCAAACAAAATTACCCCCAAAACTTAAAACTTTAACAAAATTAAACCTCACCCAGACCCCAATTCACAAACTTAAACATCAATTTAACCAGGATATGAACCAATTCACCTCAACTATACTTGCAAACAACCCAAAACACAAATGTAAAAACAAATACAAAAAAAAAAGAACACAAACCATTTTCTTCCAGCCAGGAGGTGCAGGAAGCTCCAGAGAAACAACTTCATCATTCACGCCTGAATTCGCCATCTTCAAAACCCAAAAAAAACCCTAAAAAATTAGGAAAAAAAAAACGAAAAACCAAGTTGGTTACACTGAAAATAAAATGGGTGTATGAAATTCAGCAACAAAATATGTTTACAGTTGAGGAAAGAATCGAATTTAGTGAGGAACTTTGTTCCCTTTTGAGAAATTGAAAAGATTTGTGACGAACCTGTTTGTTTCTCTCTCTAGAAATTGGATTTTGTTGTGCGAGAATTTGGGGATTTTGAAACTCAAAATCAGTGGTGAAATAATAGATGTATGGAAATAGTTGCTATTTGGTCCTTGTAGTATGTTTTAAGTGATGTGTTTAGTCCTTGTGTTATTGTTTTGTTGTAGCTTGGGAGAAAAGTTATTTTTTCTCGTCTAAACCCCAAGTATATTTGTTAAAAAATAACAATGATGATTAAGCCATAGCAAATATTATTTAACAAATATCTTAATAACCATTTATTTATTTATATTTTTTGTGTACTAATCTCATGTAAAAAAAGATAATCATTTAGATTTTTAGTAATATGATGCGCAACATCATATAGCGTATAAACCTGTTGAATTGGGATGAACACAGGGGCGGAGGATAAGAGGGGCGGGGAGGGGCGCTCGCCCCCCCCCCTGAATTTTTCGCTCAGTAGTGTTATATATGTAGTTTTCATATAGAAATTTGTGGGTATATACGTTTTCGTCCCCCCCGGTTCTATAGAATTTTTTTGGTATATACGTTTTCGCCCCCTCCCCCCGACCGAAAAATTCAAGCTTCGCCACTGGATGAACAAATGGTACCGGGTATCTAATTTTCCGAACCGACTCGATTTTTGGATCGATTCGGTACCGACATTTAGCGTTTTCGGTACCAGTACGGTATGATACTGGTACCGTACCGGGTATTTTCGATACCGGTACCCATCTTTAAGAATTTTTTATACCAGTATTTTTTGTACTGATACCGATTGATACCGAGCTCATCCTAATGCAGAGTGTTATTAACTTCTTATCATTCCCTTACAAAACAAAAATACTTTGGGTTTAGACTAGCAAAAGTAACTTTTCTCCAAAACTACAATGAAACGATGATACAGGGACTAAGCGCGTCACATATAACATACTACAAGGACCAAAGACTAACTATTTCCATAAGCTATATAAACTATATTCTATTTCACCATTGAGTTTATTTTTTCTTTTCATATATAATCTATGTAACATTTGATTTTTTATGTGATTTATATCCATTTTTTTGTAGTATCTCATCTTTTCAATTTTCTTTCGGTAATAAGAAATCTTTGTGAGGTTATAAAATTTGTTTCTGAAGTACATTAAGTACAAAGTGCGTGAGATTAATACATTTGAATATAATAATCCTTATTCATCGTGAAAGTGAATTCATGGATTTTGTTTTGGTGATTTTTGTGGTTATCCAGTTAAAAACGTGTTTAAAGTAAATACTAAGTACTAACCAAAATTGTATTGTTATAGGTTTTATCTTCATCTTTTTATAAAAAAAAAAAATAAAAAAAACACCTTTATTTTGCTTGAGTTTGAAATTAAGCGGGTGTGTAGATATGGCGATTTGAAATTATATATTTGATTATTGCAATTTGCTTTTTGGAAAAGATGACTTTTATGATTATTAAAAATTTTGAAATATATGCATGCTGTTTGGATAAGGTGACTTTCATGATTATTAAAAAATTTAAAATATATGCATGATAATTTGAAATATATGCATGATAACACTCCTTTATACTTAGTAACTAATTATTTGAAAGGAAAATATTTTCTTTTAATGTCTTCTTTTTTTTTTTTTTTTACAAAGCAATGGCAGGTAGTCGGGCAACAAGTTGCGCCGCCACCCCCTTTTGAATAGAAAAACCAATTCTACTAAATACAAAGTTTGAAACCTTTAGCGACGAAGAATTACTATTAACGACTTTTTGAACCCGGTTCAAAAGTCGCACAGCGTCAGGAGCGAGACCACCAAAGGTATCAAACGCAAACGGGACAAACACATGTTGATTCTCCAGGCAGGCTTTCTCATGTTTTGCCACTTTGCTCGCCTCTGCCTTGAGCACCGCTTGCCCTACGACAAAGCCCTTGTCCTTGAGCCCGACAAGGGGGGAGACTCCAGTTAAATCTACACAAGCGTGTTTCCCCCCTTCCCATCCAAACACAAGGATGTCCGCCGGGCGTAAAGTGGACCTCCCCTCTAAGGGGTCAGTCAGGAAATTTACTGGAGCCTCCTTTTTGGCAGAGATCCCGGCCCGCTTAAGAACATCACATAACACATCTCTCACCAAATCATGCCGATATTTAAACCCTGGTAGCTCTTTACAGTGGATCGCGTGCTCGCCGAAAGAATCCAAACACGCTTTGCGGCATACCGGACATGGCTCGTCAACTGGGAACAAAGGAATCATCAGTCGGTATCTAAGGATAGCACGGTATTCCACTGCCGACATGTGTTGCCCCAAGCCTTCAATAGGTGCGACAGACAGAAAATCTTGAGCATGTGGGGCACGTAGACATTCAAACACAGCTCTTTGCCGAGGGGATAAGACAAACTTCTCTTCAAACCTCTTGACAATTTCACCATATAAGGCATTCGCCAGAATTTTCTGGGATTTAGGAGGGGCGGTGTCTTTAATGTAGAAACCGCCAATATCAAGGTCGGGAAGAGAACTATGCAAAAGGTCCAACGCACTCCTGTAATCGGAGTCTAAAACATCCCCACCACATTCTCGGAGTATGTGGTCTTGTAAACCCCAAGATTGGGCCCTTGAAGCCACGAAAGCATATGAAGAGGCATCCTCGGCCGTACAAATCCCTAAGCCTCCGAACCGGGTCGGGAGAGAAGCCAACCTCCACTGGAGATCTCCAAAAAAAGCACCCCCACAAACAACAATGTCCTCTAATGCTCCCCGGAGGCCTTCATCAAAAACAGAGACAGCTCCCCCGACCAAAGAAGGTTGACACGTTCGAAGACCAAACAGTAATTTAGCAACACCCATACAAGAACGAAGCAAGAGGAGCTCGCTCTGAGGGTCCCGTAGGCGTTTAAGGCACCTCATCAGCTCGACTGCACAGTTCGCTCTTTTAAGAGCCATATTACTAATAAAACCTGCATCACGACTAACGGCACCCCCCAGGAGTTTCACACCCAGCACCGGCCTCCCAATCCCCCGAGGGAATAAGCCCTCCTGAACCTTTACACCATTGCAGGTTGGCCAGAAAACTTCAGTTTTCTTTATATTAAGTTGAAGCCCTAAGGAAGGACCCTCCGCTCTGATGATATCTAAAGCATTAGCCACTTGGGTGGCATCTCCAATAAGCGTTCCGTCATCTAGGTACCAGGCGTGAAATAGAAGTTTGCAGCGATCCCTTATTCGGTGAACAAGGGGGTGTAGAACAAGGGCAAAAAGGAGGGGCCCCAGGGGGTCCCCTTGCTGAACGCCAGTAGTAGACCAAATAAACTCATCCCCCACATATAATCTAGCTGGTTGACCATATAAAAAATCGACCCACGTAGAAATAGAAGGACACCTTTTCCTAACCTCGTACAGTAGGGCTGTCCTATCAACCAAATTAAAAGCGTTCGAAAAATCAACAGTAAGCATAGCAAGAGACCCATCTTGGTGGTACTGATTAAGGAACCTGTTCGCACTATGAAGAACGGCCTCAGCCCCACACGGAATCCCTACCCCAAACTGGAAATCGCCAAGGTATTTGGCTATCTCCTTCCCAACACCTTTCATGGCCACCTTGGAGATCACCCTCCTCCAAATCGACCCAACAGCGATAGGCCTAATCCCATTATCCGGTTTGAGAAGAGGTGTAAGAGGAGCAGAAGCAACAAACTCCGCCAGACTCCTCGGGCACCTCCCCCCCAAGCACAAATTAACCATAGCTGAAGTAGCCCTAAGCAGGCTATCAGCAATCACAGACCCCTCCCCACAAAAAGAATCTAAAAGATGTTGGGCCCTTAAGCCGTCTCTCCCGCACGACGTACCTTTGGGGAAAGATTTAATACACCCGAGCACACAATCGGGCTCCACCACAAGGGGAGACTTAGAAGGCAAGGAGGCAGGCATGGAAGGAGGGGGCACGCATGGGTGCTTAGCCACTAAAGCCTCCAGAGTATTCTTATTGAGAGGGGCGACCCCCGAGGAGCATAAAACCTTAACCGCTGCAGTGAAATGACCATCAGCAACCTTACGTAAACATTGTTTCACATTGGTCCCCCCACACTCATTATCAATCTCAGTGCCCTTTTTGATTCCATCCGTAACCCCCCTCGCGGGTTGATCAAACAATGACTGGACAAGAGTGGCAAAACCCTCACGATCACCCCACTGAGCCAAAGACCGCTGGATGCTAAGGCATTGACCCGTCTTCCTATTGCCCGACCTCTTGTCCTGACGACCAACAGGCTTGAACACCCGCAAGGTGCAACGTGGTAATATCAAAAGTCGAACCCATGCCTCAACAAAATCAGGCATAGCAACCACCTTGTCCAAAGCTGCAGTTAAGACTTGGGCAAAAGCCATACAACAACTAAGGGGGATACTCTTAACAGTCTTGATGGGGAGAGAGAAAACACGGTCAAGCAAAGCAATATCTACACCCAACTCTTCCGGCGAGGTATCAACGTTTTCAGCAACGGGTCTAGTGATGCCAACAATAAAACCCTGTTCATCTCTCTCACCTGGCACAAACCGAATAACCTTATCCTCATGGTGGCACGCCCGACTCAAAGCATGAGGGCACATACACTCACCACATAACCATTGTCCGGACACCCTCAAAGCTTCACAAACAGAGGTAAAAAGATTAAGATCGTCAGCAATTGCACATCTCAAATAATCTTTCCTCTCGTCTGAGCCCAAATGGTGACTCTTGATATGTGCCATTAACCTTGGGAATCCCTTAGCCCCCGCCAAGCCATCGGGGCAACAATGAAACCGTCGGAAAGGACAAGGCCAGAAACCGCTACCATTAGAACCAACCATACCAAAACTAAGTAAGCGTAGTCGACACTTAGATAATGTCGCATACGCCACCACCAATAAAGAAAACCCAACCCAAAAGAAAACGCAGCTGATGGGTCAAAAGGTAATTGAACCGCTACGCTAAAAAAACCCCGAAAAAATCACCTAGGCATTTCGTCGAACACCTTGCGTGCGAAGAAGAAAAACATAAAACTGTTGAACACCCGATCGAATCCTCCAAAACAAGAAAACCTCGAGCGAAAAACCATAGACAACTTTCAAAAGGGTATCGTTCAATTGACTAATTCAAACTGTGAAGCTATTGGTTATGAAAAAAAAGAAACGATGTGATATTGAAAAATAACGGTGTGATTTAAAAATTTTTGGTGTAGTGATGATGTCATTGAACTCACAAAACATCAATATCACATGAGCCCACAGCTGACTTGAACATCACGTGAAGGTTTGAATTTAGATATTGTCGAAGCGGCTCTAAGTCGATACAAGAAAGAGCACATGCGAGGTTTCAACCTCTAGGGTTAGGGTTAGGTACGAGAACAATGTAGAAGACGATTATGGATGGTTTCAGAACAAATCGATGATCAATATGGTCAGTCTCAGACGCGATTTCTTCATTCCGAAAAAAAAAATCAATAGACTTATTTAGACTGTCACATTTTAACTTGTAGTGGATTACCGACTACATCTCATTACAACTATTAAAGTTTAAATATTTATGTCTTGCCATTAGGGCTGTAAACGAATCGAACGAACACGAATAAGACCATGTTCGTGTTCGTTCGTTAAGGAACAAGCTTGTTCTTGAACTGTTCACGAACGCTTACCGAACGAGATTTCTTGTTCGTGTTCGTTCATTAAGGAAACGAACATGTTCATGAACTGTTCACGAACACTTACCATAAATGAACACAAACGACGTTTATGAACACAATATTCATTTTAGAATAAAATCTGCATTTTCATCACAACATTACGAAGAATCCACAAAAAATAAATAAATGAACTCTAACAAATGTTCATGAACATAAATGAACACAAACGACGTTTATGAACACGATATTCATTTTAGAATAAAATCTGCATTTTCATCACAAACATTACGAAGAATCCACAAAAAATAAATAAACACTTAACATAATTATCCGAACAGAGTTGGCGTGATTATCAAAAACATGATAAACACAAAATTAAGAGTTTGTTAAGTCTTAACACAAACTAAAATTGAAATAGTGAAATGAGGGATGTTGTAAGAGGCATTAAAGATAACTAGGGTTTCAAAATTTTAAAAACTAGAAATAATAAAACAAAATACAACATATAATATCTTTAACGAACTAACACAAATAAATATTAACAAGCAAACATAAATGAACTCATTACCGAATGCTCACGAACATAAACGAACACATTACCGAACGTTCACGAACATAAACGAACGAACGCAACCTCTGTTCATGTAGTTAAACGAACGAAATTTCTTGTTCATGTTCGTTCATTTATTAAATGAACGAACATAAACGAACTTCCCGCCGAACGGTTCACAAACTGTTCGCTGAACGTTCGGTTCGTTTATAACCCTACTTGCCATCAATTAAAATGTCAAATAACCAAGTAACTTCAAATAATCCATACATTAAACAAAAACTAAAAATATAAATAATTTTGTTTGTTCGACTAAGGCAATCCTATGTGATTTTCATCCAAACTCGTCAAATCAAACGTGATCACCCCTATCATGTGTAAAAATAGTTTTTGTGTAAACATAAATTGGTGAGTAAATCTTATATTAAATTAAACAATTTTTGTTTAGTTATTATAAAATGGTTAACATGCAATTAAATTGTGATATCATGATCCAATAAATTAACATCAACAATGAATAATTAAATACCAACTAACGTGATAATGTGTATATCTGACAATGCAAAACTGCGACACTATGACAAATGCGAAACTACGAGACTCAAGCCCCGAAGAGAGAATCTATATGTTGTGGAGATACTAGGTAGCCTGTGAATCCACGTGCGTGATGATTTGCGACACAAAGCGGTGAACAAATAAAAAACAAACATAATATAACACATAATTACACATTGAGTTGCATGTATTTGATACTGAAAATAAAGTGAATTAGCGAAACAAGTGACACACGACACTCCCTAAAACAGTTAGTTGTAAAAAGGAAATTGTGAAGATCTACTCAATGTTTGCATTAGCTTTGTTCTGAGAAAAACCGCACGAGAACGAGAACTTCAAGAGATACGAGTTACCCTAGAATAGATAATAACGAAAACACAAACAACCAACACATAAATATACTTTACAATTTAAGTCCTATGGTTTGGGGATTGATTTGTATAGAAATAAAAAAATTATTAATTATTAAATTTTTATTATTCGCATGGTACATCTTGTTTCAATATGGTTTTCTAAATCCCGAAAGATTCGGATGAGATCAAAGATCGTCACCTCTTGGAAGGTTAGAGGATTTCCCCGACAATATACCTTTGCAAATAATTTAAAATTCTCACTTAGACTCGAAATCATTAGAGAACTCGAAATCTCACTTAGAACTCGAAATCATTAGAGAAGTCGAAATCTCACTTAGAACTCGAAATCTATAGACAACTCGAGATCATATAAAAAGGTCAAAATCTCATAAGAATTCAAGATCTCCATTTAACTCGAAATCATTAGTTGACTCGAAAACTCAATCTAACTCGAAAACTCATTATTCTCGTGAACTGTTATTGTGAATTGGAATATAGGTTTTGTAACTTAATGGTTTTGTAAACACTTAAATAAATTTAAATAATTTTCACAAAACTAAATCGCTTAACTTGAATGAGTTTTTTGATGTTTCAATTCTGCCCAAAGGTGATTTGATACATCTATTTTATCGTTCAAGTATAATTTACAAGCTATGTTATTTATGCCTAACAAACATATATGTCTCACTTCTTCCCAAAGGTTATTTGATTCATTCTTGTCTTGCATATCTAACCCTTGCATAACTAACATAATTGTCACACTTATGCCCAAAGGTGATTTGTCAAAATGGAATAAAGGTATTATTAGCAAAATTGATTCTATATGTTAAAATAACGTATGAGATTTGATTGAATTACCTAAGAGTGTTTATAACTAAACGAAATCCTAATATAAACGTTAAGTCACGAAGCATGATTGATTGTCAAAGGTTATACTCAGGAGGAGATAAATTATCAAAGAATCTTCTTACCTTTCTTACAAAAGATATATTGAGGATCATCACTGTTCTAGTAGCTTATAACAATTTAGAGCTACGTTAGACGAACATTAAAACAACTTTTTTGTAATAAAGGCAGCTACCATGTTTTATCGAGCACTACCAGTTCGAGAGGTGCTGTATTACATTTCAATAGAAAATGATTGTTTGTTTATGAAGAAATTGAGGAAACTAAATCTTTGTATTGAATACATTCATGATGCGCTTAAGAATCCTATAACTGAAGGTCGATTACCCATAAGTCTTATTAAACGCGTTTATAATAGGGGGTTAGCTATGACCATGTACAATTGCATACTGTACTATGAATTATTAATTATTAATTTGTCATCACTAGTTTTGATTTTGTATGTCTCTAAGATACGTTTTGCTAGCGTAATGACATATAGACAAATATAAATACAAATCAAATGTTTAAAGGGTTTACTTATAAATTTTGATCATAAGTGTTAGGTTTTGAATTGAGTTTGTATTATGAGTAATGGGGGTCCTGAGTTGCATGATGACTCAACAACTGTATTTCTCTACTACGTGTCCAGGTTTAAAGCTAAAATGAGTATTAACTTATGATCAGACTTATCTAGTACTCATAATAAATTATTACTCCGCTAAGTGGGAGAATGTAAGATTAAATACAGTTTATTATATAATATATGGCCATTACAATCATTTATATAATATTGAATCAAAATATAATTATACCTTAATAATATTAGTTAGTAATTGCTGGTGAACCGTATTAATCTTATTAACTAATAAAGGTTTCCCCTTGGGTTTATTTAAGGAGATGATTAGAGAGGGTTACATGTTAGACAATCACAATAACATCACATATTCGACCTCCTCTCTCTACACTAATCTTGAATTCCTAACCCTTAGAATTCGTAATCACCATTATCAATATACATCCTAAACGGGAACCAGATCAAGCTAAGCTGACTAACATGTCGAACTCTATAGCTACATTTGTATCTAGACTATCTGCTGGTCTGAATGCTGTAACAAGTATTATTTACATGCTTTCTATTACATATTAACATAACTGATCGACAAATTTTATATTGTTGGGATTGAACCCTATCAGAGGAACAGATAATTAAAGCCAAAACTGGATCAGAGCAGTGGATTCAGTATAAGCAGATGTTATGTATACAAGTCTCTCCCCTTGAAAGTGGTTTCAACATCTGATGACCTCCAATCCACTGATCTTTACAACTGCTGATCAAGTCAAAGACTGATAAAGACTAAAGCACTGTTGTGCAATCTACTGCTATGGGACAAGCACTGCTGGTTAAATCAAGTACTGCTGGGTTCACATCAGTGGAAGGATTCAGCAGTAGTTTAGTTTGTGTTTATGTAATGTATTGTATAACAGTTGTTAACATAGAAGTGGTTGTATAGATCAGTTGTTGTAGTTTGTTAGGTTGTTAAGTGTCGCTTTCATGGTGACGTCAGCTTAGATGCTTCAGTGGTTTGATGTACACTATAAATAGAACAGTTTGCTCTGTTCTATTTAAGGAGTTTTCTCCTTCAATTCTATGATCTTGTACGATCAACCATGGAGCTCGAGCTGAGGGGGAGTTTTAGTATGTAAGCATGCATGTAATCTTTTGATTATACTCTTTCGACTCTAATGAGATTCACATGTTTATGAAAACTATTGTTCCCTTGATTGTGTTTACAAAGTTTGTTTTATTTCCGCTGCATTAGATCTCTGTTTTACAATCATTCATAGTTCAATTACTACAAACAAACACAATCATGAAGACCTCAGATCCTAACAATTGGTATCAGAGCAAGGACAGTCAAATTCGATCTAACAATCAATTTGACATAACCGTTCAGCTCAAAATTTATTGATACTAAGGTTGGTCGTATTTGTTGAAAAACAAAAGTAAAGGATAATTACGTTTAAAGTTGGTTATTCGGAAAACTTTTGTAAAACAACCAAGATGTCATTTATCACATAGGATTCACATAACACTGATAATATGATATAAACTACCGATGATTGTTAAAGTTGATAAAATTTAATAATCTCGGTATGGATATAATTTTTCATAGATCTATGAGTGTTTATGATAAAACTATGATTGGTTCCATGATTAACTGTTGCTACGGGTTTATCTCAAGTCATTAAAGACCTATGTTCAGAAAAATGGCAATTATGCCCTTGGTAACGTATGAGAGATGAATAAAACCTTAGAAACAAAATCTTATATGTGAACAACAATTTTTGAAAAAATATTCAAAAATATGCATCAGATATAACCATGGATCAACTCAAAACTATGATAGTGAAATATCAGCATTGTAAAGAGTTTTGAAAATTAGCCCAGATCTCTTGTGAGATAAGGGTGAAATTCTACTAAGGTTATATGTTTGTTGTTAGAAAACTAGATCATGAGTAATGTGAAATTTGGCATAAGCATTAGCAAAAATGTCCAAATCTCTCAAGACATTGCTGAAAATGATTTTGGATTGAGTATTCTTTCCCTGAAAACCTCCAAGTAAAAGTCTCAACACTTTTCAATGGAAAGGGTAAAAAGGGAAAGAAGAAATATTACAAAAACTCTTAAATGTGTTTATCTCAAAACTTTTGAATTCAAAAGAAAAGAGTATAAATCCAAAAACACTTAAGAGTCCATAGGAGATCTACATATTTGGTCAAACATTTGTCATCAAGCAATCATGCAAAATCACTGTATCAGGGAAGTTCAGGTAACAAAGGTATCCCCAGTCATATATTGATAAAGATGTTTAGGCTAAAGTTTCAGAAATTCTTCACAAGGTAATAAAGTTCACAAAGAATTTTTAAAATCATTGTGAACAGGCTTCAAATATTTGGCTGCACATGTTTAGTCTAAATTTTCAAAAGATTAAAACACAAAAAGTGTGGTCAAAATAAAATGTGATAATCATCTGGGATACTCAACCATGGTCAAAATCTATGAAATGTTTAAAACATGAAGTAGATGTGTGATAAAACCTTGAATACAAAAACATGTAAATTCTCTGCATTAAAATCCCAGCAAACCCTGCAGAGTTGTTTGATCTTGATAAATTTACTTTTGAAAATACTGCTGTCAAGACTAACAATGCAGGTCCATCAAAAGATTCACCATCAGACTATGGGTATGAAGTCATCATTCCTCAACAAAAGTCTGTCTCCATGGGAAGAGCAGCAGATGTTCAAAACAGCTGTCAAAGCTTAACCACTACTACCTCAACAGTTGTTGATCAAAGTAGCTCTTTAACCCCTGCTTCAACATCATCAAACACTGTTGATAGTCCTCCATCAGTGGACAAAAGTCAACATGTTTTCACACCAGTACCACCAATTCCTCCACCTCCACTTGAAGCCACTGCTGGATCATCAATGTTACCAGCAGTGGTTAGCTCAGATGATTCACATCTGCAATTTCACCTTTTAAATCATCAATCCTCTACAATTCATCCACTTCACCAAACCTTGAAAACATCATTTGAAAAGGGATTCTTATATAAAGATTATCCTAAAACTTTTGTCCTCTTCTTGATTTTCTACCAGTCCATCAACAAGTCATGTATCATTAAGGATCTAAAAGACAGAAAGTTGGGTGTTTGTCATGTAAGAGGAGCTCCAACAGTTTAGAGAAAGCGAAGTTTGAGAACTTATACCACTACCAAAGGATGAGAGTCAAATTGGTAAAAAGTGGGTCTTTAAAGAACAGTGCATATGTTGGAGCTTGGTTGTCAAGGCTCCTTTTATTCAAACTAAGCACTAACAGCAGATATTGTCATAACCACTGACTGAAGAATATTATAATGCTGTGGCAAGCTGAAAAGTCCAGATATTTTAGTCACCTCAAAATATGTTATTGAATTTTGATGTGTTGGCTCAAAAGACTTCTTTTATCCAGGACAGTCAAGTAGCTGAAATATATCATCAAAGATTCAATATCTCATTAATTCATCATTAATCATCATCAGATATCACTTTGTGAGGGATTGCTATAAAAAAAAGGTTTGATTCTTCTGTCTCATGGTTCAACTAAAGGTCAAGTGGAAGATGTGCTAACTTAAAACATTAGTTATATCTTCCCTTGGAAAGTTGATTTCTAAGTTTGGCATGCTAAACATGGAATAACAGGCAAAATCATGTTTTTCTATGAATAAAAGCATTAAAATTTTTTCAGAAAATCAAAAATCCATCCTTAAAAATAGCTAAAAATGAACGTTTCATTAAATCCTTAAAAGTCTGCCATAACCACTGTTTTAGCTCAATCATCTGTTTCTTAAAATTTATCCACTGCTAAAAGTCAACCTCTGTTTTCCTATTTTCATTGACAAATACTGTTGTCATACATCAGTGCTTCTATCCACTGATAAAGGCTATCGACTGATAGTTAAAGTCACCCACTGTTTTCATTTTCCTTTATAAACCACTGGTACTGCTCCATCAGTGGTTTCCTAAACAACTGTCATCCATTTCCATCAGAGGTTGTCACGTGGACAGCATTTTGACCATCAGATCTTTGTAACCGCTGCCACGTCAGCATTCACTTTTTCCTCTATAAAACCCCCTTAAAAACCCCCAAACAGGGTTTTACTGTCGAATCGAATTCACAAAAAAATCCTTTCTCAAAGCAGTTTCCATTTCCTTCTCTCAAATCCTTCTTCGCTCTTCTCTTCAAAATGACAAAATCAAAGCCATCTGCAAAATCCGCTTCAAAATCATCTTCTAAAGAGGCCACTCAAATGGCTTCAACACCCATTGAAATTCCTTACAAAGCCCCTCACAACTATCTGGGTCTTCTTACAAAACCCGGCGCCATTGACATCTATGATTCAATCATTGACACTACGTCTGCATCAAAGTATAAAACTTTGCTAACAACAGATGCTCCGATTTACCTGAAAACCCATAGAGAGTTTTGGAAAAATGTTACTCTTGACAAACAAGGTGAAGACGTCATAGCCATTAACTCTTCTCTAATGGGTAAAGCAGTCAAAATCACACCATAATCCATCTCGGAAGTCTTTTGTCACACCCCCAAAATCCACTCGCGGAGTACCACCGCTTGGAGGCGTGACATGACCAGGATCAAGCCACCAATTATATCAAACATAGCATTTAATAATAACCATAGACATAATTGATGTTCAAAACCAAACATTGTATATGTAGCGGAAGCATTTAAGTAAAACCCAATCATAAATGTTAACGTATGAAATATCATAAGTGTTTAGTAAGCATTCAAGAATCCTTGTCCACAACGACCCGCTCCTCCTTGTGCAAGCTCCAAGAATACCTAAGGTCCTGCAAGGCATGCAGCAAATAATCAACAAACTAGTTGAGCGAGTTCACAGAAAGTAAGTTCGTATAATAATGCATATGTTCATCTTATGGGGGTTTCCCATACAAGTATATACTACAGGTGAGGGATTCTCACGTTTATCCTTTATAATGGGGGCTTCCCATTATGGTACTTACTAGACTATTTCCAACCATGTGTTCTTCTTAACTCGAGAACAGGAATACGTACAGGGTCACGCAGGATTTACGTGACGTGCCCTTCCCCGAGGACAGTGGTACGTGTGGGGGGCTGCGCAGGATTTACGCAGCGTGTCCTTCCGACCCGGAAGACAGTAGAAGGTATTGGGTTACGCAGGATTTACGTAACGTGTCCTCCCGACCCGGGAGACAATTGGCAATTACTGGGTTACGCAGGATTTACGTAACGTGTCCTGACTATCCTGAGGACGATGGTCTATAGTCTAGTGATTGCGTAAGTACGAGTAATCATTCCATATCAAATCATTCCAACCCAATTCCCACCCGGGAATCCCATGCCTTGGCTGTGTGAACTCACCTTGGTTTGCTCGGCAGATACACAAAGAGTATAGGTAGCAAGTAAATGGTCAACCACGTCCTATCACGGTTTTTGTACAAGTCAGGTTTTGACTAAGGCAGTACACGTATGCATCACATAAATTAACACGTTACTATCACATGTAAATCATGGCAACGTTCGACAGTTAAGCAATACAAGTAACAATCACAACACATTTACTTGCACGATTAGAATAAGCCCAATAGTACCCGGCCCAACGATATAGCAGTCCAACCGAACATACTTATGGCCCAATACATTAAACAGTCAATTGCATAAGTCCAATTATTTGGCCCAATTGATTGGGCCCGTGACAGTGTGAGTCCAAAACAGTGTACGAGCATAACTGGTCTCGAGTCGCAACCAGCGATCTCGAGTCGCAACAGAGGGTTTCGAGTCGCAACAGAAGATTACGAGTCGCAACGGTGGTTTCGGCTTGTCATGGTCCGGTTACGAGTCGCAACAGGACTCGCAACCTCGGTTGCGACTTGTGCTGCTTATGCTAGTGTTGTGGTTTCGAGTCGCAACTGGAGGTATCGACTCGCAACCGTGTTGGTCTATCAATTGTAACCATTTTCCTGATTTCATGCAGATCGGTTACAAGCATTTATGCAAATCAATTAACATATTCGGTTTCCATGATTATCAAATCAATTAACAGTTTTCACAAATTAGTTAACCAAAATATCGATCAACGGGCAGTAACAACATGAATCGTATGAACCCTAATCTAATTAAAAATCAACAAGAATAACATATAACATTCAATCTGATTAGCCTTATCATCTAATAGCAATTCGTACCAACCGATCAATTAAATTCAAACATCATCATCACGCATGCAAGGCATCACAACATCAATTCGGTTTAGATCAATATCACATCTCATCCGATTCAACAACCCGAATAACCATTCATACGTCAATCAACAGCCGATTTACAAACATTCAATAACCCATAATCAAAGCATCGTTTAGCAAGCACTTAACATCAAACACTAACCAGATTAGCCCTAGTTTATCATCATGCAATTCTAAAACATGTGAAACCACATAACATCAACCAATTAAATAACCAAACACTAACCGAAAGGTGGAGGATGCAAGAACAATTCCAAACTCGTGAGCCTTTGGGTGCCGTCGGCTTCAAGAGAGAAAGGGACGAGAGAGAGAAGAGCTAGGGTTATGTGTGTGTGATGTGTGAATTGTAACAACTACAAAACCAATCCCTAACTAGGATGTTTACGCGACTAAGGGAAAGTGGGCCGAAACCTCAATGGGCTGCCCTAATGGTCCGCGTACAAGAATAAGGCCCAAACGGCCTTGTGCGGGTGATGTGAGCTTGTGCGGTTCAAGTTCATACATGCATACAATATACACAACATACATAACACATTATTCACAAGGTTCACGTAACATTCATTAATTCAAGGTATCACATAGACACGTAACGTTACATTAAAGTAAGTCTAAAGTCCGAGTTGTCACATCTTTCAACTCGATGAAGCAAGGTAAAACTTCTTTTCCCAAAAACTGATTTCCTTGAAAGGGGGTATGCAGAACAAACAAAGAGGGATACCTTACAAAAAGGTTACTTCCCTCCTGCAACAAGATTTTTATTCCATACCCTGTTAATGTGTGTTTCAAATAAAACAACTGCTTTCAACGAAATACCATTAAAGATTCAATCCCTGGGATATGCTATTTTACAAAATGAAAATTTTAACTACTCCCGGGAAATCTTTAATGATTTGGTTAAAATGCTGATAAAAAACCATTCTTACTTTTTCCACGATTTCTAAGTTACTATTTTACAAAGAAATTAGGTAAGGATGATGCTCATGTGTACCAACAAGGTGACTCTTTTCAAATAAATGGGCTTCAATCTGAAATTTTTACAAGATTATCAACACCTTGCAAAACACAAGCAGAGGTGCCTGAGCAGAATTTAGCAGCTACCACTGCTCCTCAGGTATCTGCTGGTGAGCCCACTGCTCCAGGTGATCACTGTCACACCCCCAAAATCCCCACCGCTTGGAGGCGTGACATGACCAGGATCAAGCCACCAATCATATTGAACATGTAAATAAGTAGTAATCGTTATTCAACAATACGAAAGGTGTTTTCAAAACCAACATAATCAAGTGTAGCGGAAGCATAAATGTAAAAAAAAAAACAAATATATGTATTAAGTGTGTAATGTCATAAACGTTTAATAAGCATCCCCGATCCATGCCCACAACGACCTGCTCCTCCCTGTGCAAGCTCCATAAGTACCTAAGGTCCTGCAAGGCATGCAGCAGAGAGTCAACAACTAGTTGAGCGAGTTTACAGTGTATAGTTCAGTAATTGTAATAGTATGAGCAGTATTATGTCCGTTCGTTAAGTCATGTATCGTGTTGATTTCCATCGCTGGCCTCTCGGCATGTATGCGAAGATTTGGGGTAATACTCCCAAATATTCTAGACTATGTATATTTGTATCGCTGGCCACCCTGGCATGTGTGCGAAGTTTTAGTATGTGTAGTTCGCGGCCTTCCTAGGCATGTGTGCGAATGATTAGTCATAATATCGTAGCCAACCCCTGGCGTGTATGCGAAGATCAGTTCAATTGGTATACTAGTCTAGCCGTATCTTATCATCACTCTCCCTCACCCGAGGACCATATCATTAGGTTCTATTAACTAAGTATGTACGAATAAATCATCCAAATCCCATTCCCACCCTGGGAACCCCATGCCTTGGCTGTGTGAACTCACCTTGGTTTGCTCGGCAGATACACAGAAAGTAAATCAAGCTATATGGTGATCAACCACGTCCTAGCATGGTTATCATACAAGTCAGGTTCGTATTCGAATACAGCACGTATGTTCTACACGGAATGTACACAAGTAAAATCATGGCATGCACAAGTATTTCATAGCAGTCCAATAGTAGACACGTAAACAAGTCCAAGTATCCGGCCCAATCAATTGGGCTCGTAACAGTGAAAGTCCAATAGTGTGCAAGTGTTCACGGTCTCGAGTCGAGACTAACGATCTCGAGTCGAGACTAGTCGGTCTCGAGGTGTACTGGTTTCGGGGTCTCGAGTCGCAACAAGGAGGTCTCGAGTCACCATGGTCTAGTCGAGACTACACGGTCTCGAGTCGCAACCGGACCCGCAACCGTGGTCTCGGTTTGTGCTGTTCTGTGCCGGTAATGTGGTCTCGAGTCGAGACTAAGGGTTCTCGACTCGCAACCCTGGTCGAGACAAAGTGTTACAGATTTCCTTAATTATTAGTAACAATCATTCCATAATTTCAGCTAACAACTTTGGCAGTTTCACAATCAGATCAAACACGATTATTTCAATATTCAAACATTCATATCAATTCCAGAATCAGTAACAATCGGATCATGTGATTAATCAAATTATAAACTATCATGCATACGAACAATATTCAACCAATCCATCTAAATCCAAAAACATGGACAATAGTTTATCAAAACATATCAACACACGGCCGGTTACAATCATTTGATCACAGAAACATTAACTTAATTCGGTGAACAACAATCGATCCCTAGCCTATTGATTCGATCATATTTCATCATATGCACACATGTATTCCAATCATGTTTATAGTTGTTATTAACATGTTTGCTAGCATGACTCCTAATAATTACATACAATCACGCATCATAAATGAAAGCAATAGCATCAAATACTAACCGGTTGAGAAAGGATCGATCCGAGTCAAAAGCTTCGACCGGTGGTTGCCGTCGGGTTCGTGAGGGAGAGAGAAAGAGCTAGGGTTTTGTGTGTGTGCTAATGTTTTGCAAGTTGTGAGAATGTTACCAACATTCTAAGTGTAAATCGGATAAGGGAGGGATGGGCCGAACCCAACTTGGGCTGCCCATTCGGTTCAGGCTAACTAAATCGTGCGGCCCAACCGGGCTTGTGTGCATTGTGCGGTCGAGTGAGTCTTGTGCGGTTCGGTTCATGTAAACACATACACATTCACATAACATATCATGCATTAAATCAATTAATATAGTTCACATAAGCACGTAACGTTACACAAAAGTAGGTTCGAAATACGAGTTGTCACAATCACAGCAGCAAAACAACTACTGTGAAACCCACACCTAAAAGCATCAAAAAGCCAAGACAAAAGAAAACACAAAAGCCCCCTAAACCTACAAAAAAAGGCAACTCTGGAAGATGAGATCCCAGAGCAACTGCCAGTGACAACACAAAAGTCACAAGAAACCACTGCTATTACTTACTCACAGCAGATGGTAGAAAGATCTCAACCCATGCCTGAAACTCCTCCTGCTTCTTCTCAACAAGAACAGGTTGTACATATAGGTACACCACAATATGATGCTCTGGAATCACTTGCTTCCATCATCCACAGCCCAATGCCCGGGGCCAATTCTCTTTCTACACCCAACCTCACCTCCACAATTCCCCCACAAACAAAAATACTGTTGGATGTTCTTGATTTGAACCAGGCACAAACCAGTCCTTCTCAATCACCTGTCAATGAGAACATACCTCAACAAATGACTGCGTCTGATGTATCAATCATTGCTAACCCACCAACACAACCTGAGCAGGTTACACCCCTTGAGTTACAAGTAACTCTTGGTGGTACCAAGTGAAGCAGCCACTACAAGTGCTGAACCCACTGGTTTGCATTTGGATAGTGGTTATATCAATAAGACTTCCTTGGAGGCAATTTCTTCTCTGGGAACACTTGTGTATCCAGTCTTCACTGGTTCACTAAAAAGTGTCTCTCTTTTTGAAGGAAGAAGTCCCCAGTTCCAAGACAAAGGGGCATCAGTGGATGATATTTGGAGTACACTCCCTGAATCAACCACTGTTACAACCACTGTTAGTGGGAAATCAGATGATCCCATTAAGTTGGGTGATGGTTTAATGTACCGAGAATTGACAGACATAATTGACAAACTGGATACTTCTGTTGCAGAAATTAAAGATATGCTGCAACAATTGTTGAAAGTTCAAAAGGTACCAACCACTACTGCTCCAGCTCAAGCATCTGCATAACCTGCACCTGCTGCAAATGAGTTATGGACCCTATTTCAACCACTGCTCCAACAACAAAGACAATTGGCTGATCAGCAGCATGAAATACATGTTCAAATGCTGAGAAACATGATGGAGTCAAGGTTTAAAGACACCCAAGCTGACATCAAGGCTATAAAGGCCCACATACTGAACACCACTGGCACTGCTCCTCCCACTGTTCTCTTTATTGATAATCCCCTACCAGATAATGCCAAAAAGGGGGAGAAAATTAAGCAGTGGAAGAAGAAGAAGGGAATTGAAGATGGTCTTTACATTGAGCCACAACAAGATAGTATGCTCAAAGACATCCCTTTGCCAGATGGGTCCAAAAAGATTGATGTCACCACTAATATGCATTAGCAGAGGTAAAAAGGGATTAAAAGGCTAAGGATAATGTCAGGTGGGAACAGGAGAAAAGAGCTTTCATAAAGATGAATGAGCAGGGTACTTCTGAGCCTAAGGATGACCAAAATCCTGAGCCAAAAAGAAAGAATCCCACTAGAAAAGTGAGGGAACCCAAGCACAAATCATCCAAACCCACAAAGCAAAGTCCTAAACCTACCAAAAATCTCACACCTCAATCTTCCACCCAAACAGCTATTGCAACACCTGCTGTATCAATAACTATTGATACTTCAGTGGTTTCAAAAATTGCTAGCCAAACACCTGCCACCACTTCAAAACACACCACAACCACTGCCTTACCGCCACCACCAAAAACATTATCAACACCACCCTCATCTCCTGCTAAAAAGCAGAAGACAATAGATGTTACAACATCTGTTGTAATGGCAACAGTGGTTGAAACACCAGTTGTTTCAACAACTGTTAGTCAGCAACCTCCCACTTCAATCACTTCCACTCCAATTACCACCACTCAAATTACCACCACTAATCCATCCAAAACATCATCAGTCTCTCCTCAACCAAAAAGGAGAATGTTAATTCTGAAAGATGATGATACTTCACCACCACCAACATCTTCAAAATCTATATCACTTGTTACCATACCAAACCCTGTTCCTCTCTCACCAGCTCAGGTTCAAAAGCCAATCACTGACATTACTCCTGCAGGTGTCCAATATCCTCTAGAACTTGCAGCAGTCAGAGAAGAGATCAAATCCTTCTACTTTGAGGATGACCCTGCTAAAAGGAGATTGCCATCAGTTGAAGGATATCCTAGGCCTAACAACATTGAAGAGTACTTGAAAGTTAAGGCTCAACAGGCAGAGGATATCTCCAAAAGAAACTCCCAAGGAAAACCTGACAAAGAAATTCAAAGGCATTACCAATTTCTATTCACTCAAGTCAGATCCTTATAGCAGTTTGCAAAGAATGTTTGTCAGCAAATATCAGAAAGAGCAGATGAAACCCTGAGAAAAGACTACATTGAAAATATCATGGCTTCTAAGAAGTATAAGGGGGAAAAACATATGTACAAAGAGTGGACCATTCCTGAGCTTGAAAGTGAAGCAGCCAAGATTCAAGAAATGATTAAGAATAAGGTCAAACACACTCCTCCTGATTGGTCAAAGTACAAAAAGAATGTACCTGAAAAGACATTGGAGCTGAAGAGAATGAAAGAGGAACTAATTGCTACTGATTATGGGTCTAAAAATCAAGTGATGAGATGGAAAGAAGACAAAGTCAGGACCACCTACAAAAGGTTGGAGGAATTAAGAAAGAAAGATCCAAGGGTTCCACAAAAACCTGACTATCCTGAAGCAGAGGTTTCAACAAGACCACCAAAGCTGCAAATCAGGAGATCCACTGTTCCAGCTGGTGCATTTCTTTATCAAAGAAGAAGGCAAAAACAGATGGATGCAGAAACAACAGAAGAAATAGCTGCTGGTAATGAAGTGATAAAGATGGTTTACAAATAGATGATGGCTGATATTCCTGAACTGGCTCAAGCTCAAAGCACTGCTCAGTCAGTCATTACTAGGCCAGCATCTCCAAACTCCACATCAAATAAAAATCTCCCAAGAAACCCACTAGAATCAAAAGTACTAAAGTGGAAAACTGATAAATAGACCCATGTACTGACTGTGATCAAGTCTAGTGGAGAAGTGAAAAGGATTTCAAGAGAACAAGCACTTGGCCTAAGTGTTGAAGATCTGCAGGATCTACTTGATCTACCACTATGCAGGGATGAAGATGACACAAATGCCTTAGACTTTGAGTTACAACTCAAAGGGCAAATAAGGGAACTGTTGATGAGGCAATAAAGATCTACAAATAATGAAGGGTTTTGACATTATCTGTTCCAGGGGGAGATTGTTGGGATTGAACCCTATCAGAGGAACAGATAATTAAAGCCAAAACTGGATCAGAGCAGTGGATCCAGAATAAGCAGATGTTATGTATACAAGTTTCTCCCCTTGAAAGTGGTTTCAACATCTGATGACCTCCAATCCACTGATTGTTACAACTGCTGATCAAGTCAAAGACTGATAAAGACTAAAGCCCTGCTGTGCAATCTACTGCTATGGGACAAGCACTGCTGGTTAAATCAAGTACTGTTGGGTTCACATCAGTGGAAGGATTCAGCAGTAGTTTAGTTTGTGTTTATGTAATGTATTGTATAACAGTTGTTAGCATAGCAGTGCTTGTATAGATCAGTTGTTGTAGTTTGTTAGGTTGTTATGTGTCGCTTTCATGGTGACGTCAGCTTAGATGCTTCAGTGGTTTGATGTACACTATAAATAGAACAGTTTGCTCTGTTCTATTTAAGGAGTTTTCTCCTTCAATTCTATGATCTTGTACGATCAACCATGGAGCTCGAGCTGAGGGGGAGTTTTAGTATGTAATCTTTTGATTATAATCTTTCGACTCTAATGAGATTCACATGTTTATGAAAACTATTGTTCCATTGATTGTGTTTACAAAGTTTGTTTTATTTCCGCTGCATTAGATCTCTGTTTTACAATCATTCATAGTTCAATTACTACAAACAAACACAATCATGAAGACCTCAGATCCTAACATATACACATAATTACACTTAACTGATCATCTTACTTTAATAGAAAGCCAAGGATTAAAATTAAGACCTAATTAATAAGCATACAAACTCCATACATTGATTCACTCGTTTGGCCCTTGGACTTAAAGAAAAGACAACTTTGATATTCAGAAAAAAGAAACGTCTTAAACCATTTTAATCATAACTAGTGGGATTTTCTCGTGCTTCGTGACAGACTTTTGGTCAATATCGGCCCGGGTCATTACAGTATCGATACGATACTGCCACCGGGCATAGCAATCGAAATGTGTTTTACGTCGATTGAAAACCATAAAAGCGAGTACCCGTACAGGTACCGGTGTTGTTCATTCGGTATCAGTTTAGTTCGATCCGGTTTGTTACGGTACCAATATCCTACAGGCGCTTGATATGGTTTACAATACCAAAAAAAATACTTTATTGCGAATACAATTATGTGTTCAACGAACTTTATACTTCCATGTCGAGAAAACTATTAAAACGAATACATTTCTGATACTGATGTTTGGTCGGTAAAAATCAACCATATTTGATCCAATTGAATAGAATTTAACAAATCGTACATGATAATAAGCACATGATGACGGTATATCCGAAATTTTATAAAACACTATTATATTAACAAAAAACGACAAGGGTAACTGGTGTCGTTTTATAAATATGTAAACTAATGCTATACGATGCCGGTACAAATGTTCAAACATATCACAAATATTAAAAAATCATTAAAACGTAAAATGTAAATATAATAATATTTTTTATAATATATAAATCTATTATAATAATAAAAATAAAAATATGAAAAAAACTATGAAAAAAACTATATATTATTATTACTATTATCTATTATCTATAACTACATAAACCATAAGGGGGAATAGTGCCAGACAGCTGCTATCTGGCACCCCTTTATCGGCCGATTCTTTAAAAGAGAAGTTCGTTAAATTTTAGACAAATATACATAACAATTTATCTTGTATTACAAACACCACACTAACATAGAGAGGCTGATCCTGAACCTAAAGATGGGGTGCATAAGGGTTTCGTGCACCATAATAGGGTAAAGGCAGAGTAGCTTGTGGTGGGTAGAACATAGGTGGAGCTTGGGCTGCTGCCATCAATGCCACCTGATCATTAATCCTGTAATAAAAATATATAAAAAAAAGATATACATCTGTTATTGATTTTCACCAGAAATGTTCTGTTTCGGATAATTTATTATTTCCTCGTTCCAAAGAGAGATCAACTTTCAAATTCTTTTCATTTATAATAGTTCTGCAAGTAACTGGTTTATAGATGCCACATCAACATTTTGACAGTGTAACAGAGTCGGATTCCCCTATATCAAAATTTTTGGAAGTTGAATACTTTTTTTATGATTAGACCCATTTGAAATTACAAAAAAAAAAAAAACCCAAATTGACCCGTTGATAAGTGGGTAAAAAACGTAACTTCTAAACGCACGTAACAAACAAGTGTGGAGATACTTTAATTTTTAACAATTGTATTGAATAGGCAAATTGGATTTAAATAATCCCAACTTTCTCAATTTGGCCGATAATAATTCCAACTCAGTTATTGGCCGATAATAATCCGAACTGGTCCACTTTTGGCCGATAATAGTCTGCCGTTAAAAATAGCTTAACGGAGTTAAGCTTTTTTTCGAATTACAAACCGATGTTTTATGGATTTTGATCAAAACGAGGATACGAGTCGATTTATGTAAAACTTACCTCGAAACGGTGCTTCAAACGGCTTGGTTTTTGTTAATTGGAAGTTTAAACACCCAAATTGAAGCACCATTTTCGTCGTTTGGGGCAGTATTTCGAGGTAAATTTTACATCAATCAACTCGTATCCTCGTTCTAATCAAAAGCCCTAAAACATCGGTTTGTAATTCGGAAAAAAAAACTTAACTCCGTTAAGCTATATTTAACGCAGACTATTATCGGCCAAAAGTGGACTAGTTCAGATTATTATCGGCCAATAACTGAGTTGGGATTATTATCAGCCAATAACTGAGTTGGGATTATTATCAGCCAAATTGAGAAAGTTGGGATTATTTAAATCCAATTTGCATATTAAATATTGCAACCTCGGTGAGATGTAATAAGAGATATCAATGCATATATGGTTTATAAAATCATGAAACTCACATTGAATGCTGACCACCAGTTTGCTCCATCATCTGTGTGTATATGTACTCATCAACTCTCTGCTTTGCCAGTGCAACCTATTTCAATCACATTTAGTTATAAAAAAAAAAAACTTATATTTACAAAACAATAACACGTTGAGTTTAGAACTTCCAGCAAGATATACCACTTTTTTTTATTAACTTATAAATGTGACATCCATGAAAAGAAACAAGAAACACTATTGCGTGATACATAGGCGGAAAACACAGACGGGTCAGGTACAGGTCAAAACAGGGAAACAACTATCTTTTTCATATTTCTCATATATTACTTAATATTATTACTTTAAATATGACTACAAAAACTTCGTCTTAATTGGTGCAACCCGCAACCTGTTGACCTTCACTTTTAGCTACAGTTTTTATTTGACCAATATATAAAACACAACTCAAATAAAACAATTCATAAGTAAATGGGTCAAAATTTCCATATCCATATTAATAATATAAAGGAAATGTTACCAACTCAAATCAGAAAAAAAAAAACAAAAAAAACAAAAAAGAGAAAGCAGATAGAACCAACCTGTTGAGCACTACCACCTAAATGAATTTGTCTATGTTTATTTTCACCTTTCCCCCCATGAACCTGAAGGATATTAACAAGAATATCAGCAAAAAAAAAAACCACAAAATAAATGCAGTTAAACACATTATAAAATAATCCATAAATGTAAATTAGCTAAATACTTTAATTGTTGCTCCCGACTCCGTTCTGATCCTTGATATGTTTGATCCACATCTCCCAATTAATCCGCCAATACAGGTCTCGGAAATCATCATCTCCAGTGTTACATATTCAGCTGAACATGACATGACATTAAATACATCTCAACTGCAAATTCAAAAAAGAAAAAAGAAAAAAAAGAAGCAACTAATACAGAGGTTCACTTGAGAAGTACTGAATAATAACCTGAAGAAGGGTCCACATATTGCTGAGGTGGCCGACGCATGAAACCAAGATTATAGGTCGGGCTAATGGAGATTATTTGTTTAGGTGGATTATCCCTACACAAAATAATAATAATAATAATAATAATAATAATAATAATAATAATAATAATAATAATCTTATTAATTAATACAAAATCCATGTTATAATACAGAGTTGACTAGAATCCAAACCTTAGTTGACATCCAATCTCTACCAGTGCCTTCAGTACTGCAGGAACGTCTCCAGATATCTACATTTTCCATAAGAATACACCCGTTTTACGAAAAGACTAACATCAAAAAAAGACTGGCAAACATTAGAAATGGCAAAATAGGCCAATTGAGTCCCTGGTTGAAACAGATTTGGGTCAAAACGGGTAATTTTGTTATGGCTTAACAGTTTTTGTAAACTTCTTTTTATTTGAGTAAAATGCCATTTTATCCCAGAGGTTTGGCCACTTATATGACTTTCGTCCAATGGTTTATTTTTTCGCATCTGGATCCAAAAGGTTTGAAATTTTGCCATTTTCATCCAACTCGTTAACTCCATCCATTTTTCTCCATTAAGGGCATTTCCGTATTTTTAGATGTTTTTTATAAGAAAATAAAAACACTACAAGAAGTAATGATCCACCTCTGTTGACTTTCTCCCCACCCAAACCCTTTAATCATCACAAAAAATGTCTAAAAAGACGAAAATACCCGACTTAACATTAAAAAATGAATGGAGTTAACGAGTTGGATGAAAATGGCATATGTTTCCAAACCTTTTGGATCCAGATGCGGAAAAACAAACCTTTGGATAAAAGTCGCAAAAGTGGCCAAACCTCAGGGACGAAAATGGCATTTTACTCTTTTTATTTTGAATACATAATTTGTGTCAGATATGAGTATATAAATTATACTATTTCAGAAAAGGCAAATTCACTCAAAAATCATTTTGACCATATGGTCAAACAAGAACCTGCCACCATATCTATTTGTTCTTTGTTAGATCTAAAAAAGCAGTAACTACCTGCACAACTCGATCAGATTCATGAGCAGATGCACATAACGGCAACTGATTTTGAGCAAGTACAGTAACGGTTGCACCAGATGAATTCCTTAGTTGGTCAATGTTTTGACCAGATACCCCAATCAATCTGCCAGCTTGGCAACCAGAAATTAACAGTCTTATTGTGTTTGCTGCTACATGTCCTGTTGAAACTTTCTGTCCTTCAGTATTATTATCATCCTACAAGATAGCATTTAGGTACTCATTACAACCGCAACAAACAGAAAAACAGAAGTGGCATCATTTGATAGAAACTTCATAACTAATAAGCAATTAACGACATAAACATGCATACATGAGTATTCAAACAAGTTTCTGTGCCTCACAATGCATATCGTTACTTGACATTTGAGAGCAATCACACTGCTTTTGACTTTGCAACTGTTATTGATTTATAATTTTTCATGAAAAGATCAATGCTAACAAGGAAGAAAAAGATGTAGGTGTTAACATTGTTAAGAGATTTTATGTAGTTATGACCTTGGTAAGTATTATGTTCGACATTAGAAAGTAACATAGTTGTCAATAGCGAATAGCGGACGATAGCGACAAGCTACCTATACGTTACGTAACGATAGCGATGAAATAGAGAGCACTAATGCACTATTTAGTGTTTAGCGATAGACTAGAAGTAAACCTATGAAATTTTATATGTATAATTGTATATTATATCAAAACACGTTCGACATTAGAAAGTAACATAGTGGTCAATAGCATATAGCGGACGATAGCGACAAGCTACCTACACAGTACGTAACGAAAGTGATGAAATAGAGGACAGTATTTAATGTTTATAGACTAGAAGAAAACTTCTGAAATATTTTATATCTATATAAGTATAGGGTAAAGTTCTTGTACAAATAATGTTAACATACTAAACATACAAATTGAAGGAAAACTCAAAAAGACAAGGTGGCATTTTTGTAATTATCAATAACTATCAAAGTTACTCTACAAATATACCTATAAAAACCTAACCACTCCCCCCACCCCCAAAAAAAACCTAAACCCCCCATCCCCTAAAAACCTAAAAAAACCTAACCCCCCCCCCCCCACCCACCCCCCAAAAACCTAAAAAAAACCTAACCCCCCCCACCCCCCCACCCCCAAAAACCTAAAAAAAACCTAATCCCCCCCCCCCCCACCCAAGCTAAAATGCTAAAAACTAAACCCCCAAAAAACCTAAAAAAAATAAAAAAAAAAACACACAAATTATTTTATTTTATTTTTTTAACATTTTTTATTAAAAAATCGCTACTTTTAGTAGCAGCCAAAAAAGAATAATTTTTTTTTTTTTTTGCTAACGAAATGTAGCGATTTTTTAATAAAAAATGTTAAAAAAAAAAAAATTTGTGTTTTTTTAGGTATTTTTGGTTGTAACTTTGATAGTTGGTGGTAATTACAAAAATGCCACCTTGTCTTTTTGGGTTTTCCTTCAATTTGTATGTTTAGTATGTTAAGATTATTTGTATTTGATCTTTTGCCTATAAGTATAATATATCAAAATACGCTGTTTAATTCATCCAAATACACAAATATATATAATAGTTATATTAATATAAAAAAAGCCTAAAATCCCGCTATTTATATTAGGAAAAAAAACTGAAAGCCCGCTATTTTTACGCTATGGAGTTGCTAACAATCAGATTGCGAGAGAGGGTCACTCCGCTACGAAGCGCGCTATGGAGTCACTTAATGCTTCTGATATATATAGACAATATAGGTAATCAAGTATAAATTTGCTTCCGATATACCATAGGGATGTTGGTTGAGTAATTTGTCACATTTTATTTGTGGAATGAAGCGGACTGCATTCAATGGGTACTTGTGTAGGCATGCAAAAACACTAAGAGGCTTTTGAACATTAATTTGGATGATGATGAGCTTAAAAGATTCTTGGTTGAGTTCTTTACCATAACAAATGAGAGATTGACCAAATTATACTGAGTCTGACTAGTGACTACTTAACAAAGAACGACATGGGTATCAAACTAGTGGGGACCGGGGGTCGGGAATTCCTCGCTTTATAGTTTATTCCTTGATTGAACCAAATCACCAGTTCAAAATTAGATGATATCTTAAAAGTCTCTATGATAAACTATTGTTAACACTTCTACCATACATCAAAGCAAGTCAACTGGTCAAATACCATATGGAAAGAAAGGTGTTCTCAGTTCTCATTTCAGAGTAAGTTCATTTTTTGGTAAAAAAAAAACTTTGAAAAAAAAGCAAGTGATTTACAAAGCTTACAGTGACAGTCAATACACAAGTAAACCAGTATTCAGTGTTCACCACAGGTCAAACTAGAAATACGCACCACCAATATAATTTTCAAACTTGTCAGATAAGTAGGGAGGGGGGATGAACGGGAAGAGGAAGATAAGGAGAGAGAGGGAGGGGGGGGGGGGTCAAGGGATAAAAGGGGAGTTGGATAAGGGGGAGGGGCACCTTCTAGAAAGAAGAGACTGTTATGGTTACCTTTGGCCTCGAAATGCGACACCGCCTTTTATTACATACAGCCCTAGTCGGCTAATCCCACCAAATTTTCTCTGATCTACATCTGCTCTATCAAAAGAGCCAATATGAAGAAAAGAAAATAAGTTTATTAGCTAGTAAAAAAACAAATGTATCAATAAACAAATTCTTTGCCTTTTAATGATAACTAGTGGTTTACCACCCACGCTCCGCAGCGGGTTCGGCGAGAGTTAAAGTTTTTTGATGTTTTAGTTAAGGGGCTAAACATGTCATTATTAAAGTCTAGGTGTTTATTAAGGGGCTAAACATGACATTATTAAAGCCAAGAAGCTAAAAATGTCATTATTAAAGTTGAGAAGCTAAACATGTCATTATTAAAGTTGAGGGGCTAAAGTTGTTTATTAATAAAGTTGAGAGGCTAAACATGTCATTATTAAAGTTGTGGGGCTAAAGTCGTTAATGCCTAAGTTGAGTGGCTAAAGTTGGTTGATGCGACAAAATAGCATATTTATAGTATATATAATACAATGATCGAAGTATGAATTTGTCTCTACCAAGATTAACAGGTATTCATTAATCAGTAAAGTCTGTGCATCGGCTATAAGCAATTTAGCACATTATCCTAACATAAAATTAGAGTAAAGCATCAGGAACTAAACAATCAGGAAAGAGAGGTGCAAGGTTTGGATTATTATAGTTTCTAAAAAAAACAAATTAAAAAGATGTGCAGTGTAACTATGAAGTTGTGATTATTGATGGCAGCAACAAAACAAAGATTAAAAAGGTTAAGGTTAGAGATCTCATCACCATGAGAACCAAAGAGCCAATTTGGTGGAGTGCATTCTCTGCCTCGGTAACATTGTTCTCGCTATCTTTAGAGCTTATGATTATTACACGCTCCTCATGTCGCTGCATTCAAAAGACAGACAGATAATTACTTAAGGAACGTATAAACCAGATTCTAAAAGGTAATTACGCACACAAATAATTCATGAATTCGTAGTCTAGATTAAAATGGCATCCGTTTACATATAGCATCAAATAGAACAAACTGATACAAACACAAAAGACATACACATTATTATGTGACAACTTTAATGATTTAACCTGAATCAGCACATAATTCTTGGTGATAAACTATACTTAAGAAAAACATGCCAATCCACAATTAATGCGTCTACAGTTATAATTACTTATGATACCGATCCACAATTGAGGGTGTGTGATCACACAAAGCCTCGCATGTTTTTGGGCCTCAGAACTTACTATCAATATATTCCTAAGACATAGATGACTAGATGGCACCTGCCAATACTCTATCATAAACATATAAATTGTTTTCCTTATGCACTCAGCGTATATAGAATCTCTTGTGAATGTAGTTTTAGCAATAAAAGCTTAAATAAATTCTAATCACTTAACATCTTTCTTACTTTCTACAACTTTGCTGGAAACGCTTAATGAATTAACTAGGGGTGTAAACAACCCCATAGGCTCGAGAGCTAAATGTGATCGGCTCGGTTAAAAGCTCAAACAAGCCGAGCCTTAACGAGCCCGAGCCCGAGCCTGAGCTCGAGCCTCAAATACAAAGCTCGTTTAGGCTCACGAGCCTATACGGCTATACGACCCCAAACAAAATTTTAGTGTTTTTACATATAAAATAATAGTAATGATGATAACATTGGAGAGCTGAGCTTTTAGCTCATTTGAGGTTATTCTTAAAATAGCTCGAGCTGAGCTCGAGCTTTGGGTTTTACTCGTGAGCCGCGCTCGAGCTCAAATAAGTAGACTCGAACCGAGCCGAGCTATATAAGCATACATGATAGATAATCATAATTACTTTCAAAAAACAAAAGATAATAGCACCTATGAATGAATTGTAATCTAATTTATTGCACAGATCCTTTTATCAACAACAAAATCAACTAATTTCAGATGCAAAATCAGCAATGGCGTCAGTGATCTTAGGCTATGCGGTGTGGGGGACAGCGGAGGGCCGTCGAGCCCCGTGGAGGCCCGTCCACACCGCCCCCCTTGGTCCGTCCCGTCTCCAGCGTTCTCCCCAAGCCGTGCTCGACAAGCCAACTTTCTTATCCAACACACACATACATATACATACATACATACATATGTATATATAAAGGAGGCAAGGGGCTCATCACCACACCCTTGGCCCATCCATTGTGACTCATCCCCCACACCCAATGACGTGGCCGCCTATGTGGCAGATCATCCCCAAAGGACTACCCTCCTCCCCACCCACCAGCCTTAATATTTGCTTTAGTATCATCTCAAATCTTCTGAATACGCTTTCCACCTCTACCAATCACTTTCCCTATCTGTTTCTACGGCAACATACTTTCACAAAGCTACACCTTACTTGATTCTAAACAACTTAAACGCGCCAATTAATCATACTTTCACATAATCACACCGAATCTGATTCCAAACAACTTACACACTAATCACAACCCTAACATATCAACAACATACAACCATACGCGATAGATAATCATAATTATAGACGAACTATAACCTAAAATATCACACAGATCATTTCATCCATATCGAAATCGACTAACTTCAAACGCATAAGCAGCAATTAACCTAAATTTATCACATAGATCATTTCATCCACAACAAAACGTCAAAATCAACTAATTTCAAACACAAATTCAGCAATTAACAAACCGCAATGGCGTCAGCGATCTTAATATTCGCTTTAGTATCATCTCTAATCTTCTGAATCCGGTGTCCTCCTCTACCGATCACTTTTCCGATCTGTTTCGACGGCAATAATATCCGGAACAAAACATCTTGACCTAACACTGCGCGACGCTTTATCGGCTGCACTTCCGCCGCGGTTAGCGACACTTGATCGTGGTCGTTAGTATCCTCGCGGCCACGCTTCGTCGACGGTGGCGGAGCTGCCGCCGTTGACGGTGGCCGTTGTGCGTTTACGAGGGTTTCGCGGTGGTTTTTTGTCATTTGTTACGGGAACATATCGTTTTGTTTCATCGTGGTGAGTTTTATGAAAGGGGATTTGACTCGAATTAGTTAAAAAAAACCGTCACCGGAATGCGGCGATATTTTGAAATCACTACGAGCGTGTTGCATGCCTGACAAGAATAAAAAGAAAATATAGAAAAAAAAAACACTAACAAATAATCGAAAGAAAATCAACAAAAAAAGTTGTATGATAATAATGTTGTTCGTATGAAACCCTCATCAAAGATGAGCAAATAACACTATTTGACAAGAGGATCTCAGCTTTCATCTGAGTTACAAGCTTTACCATTCTTCTTCTGGATCAGATTATCAATTTCCCCATAAATGTAGTTGGATGAGGTGAAGTTTAGATTTAGTAGGTTCCTCCTCCTTTAAACCAGCCCACATCTGCTTTGCCGAGGTAACTTTTCTGAAGCTAACTGAAATATCAGAACCTAGGGCCATGGTCAAGTAGGACAAGGCCTTATTATCTTCTTCCAGAATTTCAAAGTCCTCATCATTGTATATCTCTAAAGGTTTCTTCAGCTTAGTTTCGGGATCATTCTGAATAAACGCAATGATTGTTGGGCTAAGTGGTGTTGGCGTGTATTGAATTGGTGGTCGTGCAAAAGTAACGGGAAAGGTCGCTTCCTGTGTTGTTCTTGTCTCGATGTTATCCTCACGGCTGATCCTAGGATCTCTTCTACTTCGTTTCCTAGGAGGAAGATCAGCTGCAGGGTCTTCATCAGCATCTTCAGGTTCAACAGTACTAATTGCAACCGGTTCAGTATGAGGAGGGTTCACACTGACTGGCTCTTCAACATTTTGAGTTTCTGTTGTGAGGCTCTTAGTATTAACCTCTGTTTCTCCTTCTTCTACGTTCTCACTCACTTCAATATCATTTATCATTCTATCACCAGCTTCATCTTCTTCACTTTCAACCCCTGTCAAATCAACATTCTCAACTAGCTCAATCGACCCAGGAGGGGCTTCTATTATCTCAACATCGTGTTCGTCAGCCACTAGAGCCTGCTGTTCTTCAGTGATCTCAGAAAATATACCAAACTTCACTAGCGGCTTCTTGTTCTCATACTTCACTCTAACATTTTCTTTTGATTTCTGATTCAACATTGAAACCACATCTCGAGTAGTTGAACTTCCATCCCTCGACTAATGACACCATTCCCCGAAGACTGCCTGCTGGTTAGTGTATCTATGCCACTTTTATTCCCACTGATACACACCAAATAGATGTGAGCTAGAAATCTCTAGTACGGGTGCAACAACTTTTTAGTCGTGGAAGGATAAGATCCCTCGTAGCTCATTTTGCTTAAAACTTCCACAACTTTCTCCTTTGTATAATCAACTGGGTCATCAGCAGCATCTCAAATAGCAGCACTTCACGAATATCTTGCTTGGAGATTGAGACCTCTTTGTTTTGAACCTTTGATTTGATCACTGTGTCTCTTTTCTTCACCAATGCATTATTCCAAAAATCTTTTATCCAATCTTCGCGTATAAACGGATTCTCTCGAGGTGCGTGTGCTAACCGGCAGGTATTCAATCCGACGATCAGTGACTTGTAATACTCGTATCCTTCTGGAGGGTCCGTCAAATAACACGTCACGTTCATTGTCTTTTCCCAAGTAGGGACATGAGGATCTGCAACTGCTTTTCCAGTTTCTGCACCAAACGGATCAAGTTAGAAATATTAAACACACATTGAAACCCGAGATTCCCGAGTTTGACCGTAAACTTGGTCAAACCAGATTGAAATGTTTAAAAATAATTTCAAGTTTTCAAAAACATAAGTGTTTTAAAAACATTCTGTTAAAAACATCAAAATTATAATAAAACACAACTGAGTTCAAAGGATTTCAATATAGGCCAAATGAGTGGATCAGGCCCAAAGTTTAATGAGTGGGGGCGGTCCATTTTGGGAGTGTGCGACTCATTTCGAACTGTTTCTTCATTACTTCTTCGAACTCCCTGCACAACACTTCACAAGTGGATCCAAAGATGATGTCGTCCACATAGATTTGCACTAGAATTTGATCTTCGCCCACCTTACGAATGCAAAGAGTGATCTATAATTCCACGAGTGTATTCGTTTGAGAGCAGCGCTTTGTCAGAGTAGCATACTATGCACGAGGAGCTTGATGCAACCCGTAGGCTTTGTCAAGCTTATAAACATGACCAGGATACCGTGGATCAACAAAACCGGGTGGTTGTGATGTGACACGTAGATCTCTTCTTTCACTTTGCCATAGAACGCCGTTTTGACATCCATCTGATAGACCTTGAACCCCATGAACGATGCATAGGCCAGAAAAATCCGAATTACCTCTAATCTGGCTACGGAAGCATATACTTCATCGTAGTCAAGGCCCTTAATCTGCCTGAACCCCTGAACAACCAATCTTGCTTTATTTCGAACAATCACTCCACTATCGTCTCGCTTGTTTCGATAGACCCATTGTCACACCCCAACCGATGGCCGAATCATCGGGGCGCGGCACTGAGCGAAACAGATTGTCCAGAAGTTTCCACAACAACTATTAATACAAATTCAGTTTAAAATGATACGTCCCATACCGTACCCCGAATAAATAACAAGTTATTACAGATAACATCCAAACAATTAATCCTGTTCCGACAACTCAGATTCAAATTAAACATAAATATAAATTGTCTTGGTTTCTAGACTCTTTCCTAGCCTCGATTTCACAGCAGATAGAACAAGTAAGCATCTTAAACACCTGTCACATACGTTAAAATAAAGTCAATACATATAATGTAAAGGTGAGCATACAAGTTTGATAATAGCATATAGAGTTCGAATAGTTTATGCATAACCAGCACGTACACATAGGGAAATGATGCATGTTAATTATCGACATGGACCTATCGATACCAATGACTGCGGGTTGACTGTCCGAGACAGTTCACAATACATGATTACCACCGTAAACCATGCAAGTAGTTGTCCTTAACAACCCCCGTGTGAACGGGTGCTGAGTCCAAACTATAGTACTACGTTGCTAAGGCAGGTAGACAGCATTCCACGTGTAAACGTAACAACAGGCATACATTTAGTCGCGTAATACGTGCAATCGGTTAGCGTTCAAATAGTTTGAATAATGTGTTTGATTGTGATTTTGATAAGTAACGTATGTAACACCCAAAAGTGCTAAAGCAAAAAGGGCTCGAGTATACTCACAGTGATTGGTTAAGGATTGAAGGGAGCGCTGAGAGTAGGGTTAGCCTGGATAGTTCGATAGCACGAAAATGAGTAACGCGGAAATGCAAACAAGTGTAAATGGATCGAATAGCCTGATCGATCGAACAGCACGTTCGATCGAAGATCGAACGTGCTGTTCGATCGGCTTGAAGGTCCGTTTGAACAGTCCTGTTCGATCGGCCGGTAGGCTCGATCGGCTGGTCCATTCGAGTGGATTGTTTCTTCCTCTGATGTGTTTGTGTATAATGGCTTGAACTTTTGAAGTTTTCGTTGTAGTATTTGAGAACACCGAAGTGTTCTTACCTTTCAGGTCGATCGATCGAATGGCCTGCTCGATCGGTCAGGAAAGTGCTAGCCGATCGGCTGGCCTGTTCGATCAGGATGCTTCCTGTTCGATCAGCGACCCCTTTTTGAATGTTTCGCGACGGTTTTCGATATTTCGATTTCGATAGACGATGATACGAATACGATAGAGTTCCTAGTCAAAGTACTTTCAGTCCCAACTACTATATCTAACATACAATCATCTATAAGTCACGTTTCGATGTCGGTTTCGATTGAGTTTGATTGAATACCACACAAAACATAAAGTAAACATGCACAAGTAACACATAAGGCACACACACACGTAAGTATTACCATACCAGTTTCGCATAGTTCGAGTCTCGAGTTCGATTGATTGATTTGATTAACTTGATTATTGATTGATTAACTTTATCGCATTGTTACTTCCTATTATTCACAGTCGTAAGTCGGTCGCATTGATTAAACATTCGATCATTTTATTTAGACAACACTTACTCCACATAATACAAAAAGCAAAAAGAAACGTTAACAGTCAAAGAAGTCAAAGTTGACTTGGACTTTGACTTTGACTTTGACATTCGAAAACACGGGGTGTTACAGCCTCCCCTTGTTTAGGGAATTTCGTCCCGAAATTAGGCTCGAAGCTGCACATCACCGTGAGTCATTTTACCAATTTGATGCTTCAGATCTATTTAAACAACTGCGGGTACTTGGCCTTCATGTCGCTTTCGAGTTCCCAAGTGAACTCCGCGCCTCGCTTGCCTTCCCATCGGACTTTCACGATAGGGATGCGTGAGCGCCTGAGTTGCTTGGTTTGGCGATCCATGATTTTGACAGGCTTTTCCATGAAGTGTAAGGTTTCGTTGACCTGAAGATCGTCGAGTGGTACGATTAGATCATGATCAGCAAGGCATTTTCAGAAGTTAGACACATGGAAAGTCGGGTGGACGTTACTGAGTTCCTCCGGTAGTTCGAGTCTGTAGGCGACTTTTCCGATCCTTTCCAGAATCTTAAAAGGTCCAACATATCGAGGCGCTAGTTTCCCTTTCTTGCCGAATCTGACTACACCCTTCCAAGGGGATACCTTTAGGAGTACGTAGTCGCCAACGTCAAATTCAAGGGGCTTACGCCTTCTATCGGCGTAACTTTTCTGTCTACTTCGAGCTTTTACCAAGTTGTCTCGAATTTGGTGGATTTTGTCAGTCGTTTCTTGTAGAATCTCGGGACCGGTTAGTTGCGAATGACCGATCTCGTGCCACACAATAGGCGATCGACATCTTCTACCATACAAGGCTTCGAAGGGTGCCATTTGAATGCTGGCATGATAGCTGTTATTGTACGAGAATTCGACTAGTGGCAGGTGTTTGTTCCAACTACCACCAAAATCTATGACACATGCTCGGAGCATGTCTTCAAGAGTACGGATCGTTCTTTCGGTTTGTCCGTCGGTTTGTGGATGGAATGCAGTACTCAGATTAAGCGACGTACCAAGGGCCGCCTGAAACGTTTCCCACAACCGAGAAGTAAACCGAGCATCACGGTTAGAGATGATGTCGCGAGGCGTACCATGATTACAAATGATCTTGTCAGTGTAGATTTGGGCTAGTCGTTCCACCTTGTAGTCTTCTCGTATTGGCAAAAAGTGGGCTGATTTTGTTAGACGATCAACTATAACCCAAATACTGTCGTGACCTGATGGCGTGGGCGAGAGTTTCGTTATGAAATCCATAGCTATACTCTCCCACTTCCATATAGGTATCGGCGGTTGTTCGAGTAAGCCAGAAGGTCTTTGATGTTCAGCCTTGACTCTTGCGCAAGTTAAGCAACTTCCGACGTAGAGAGCGATATCCCGTTTCATGCCCGGCCACCAGTACTTATAACGCAGGTCCTGGTACATCTTGTCAGCGCCGAGATGAATGGAGTATCGGGATTTATGGGCTTCATTCATGATAATCTTTCACAAATCGGTCCGCTTAGGGATCCAAATTCGGTCCAGATAGTAGAATATCCCATCTGATTTGCTTACTAACTGAGCTCCATCGTGGTAGATCCTCTCTCTCTTCAATGTACGCTCGTTAAAGCAAGCATGTTGAGCTTCGCGAATAAGAGCTTCGAGGTTATGCTGGGCTTGAACGTTTCGGATACTGAGCACGTAACTCTTTCTGCTGAGCGCCTCGGCAACAACATTCGCCTTGCCTGGGTGATAGCAAATCTCACAGTCGTAATCGTTGAAGAGTTCTACCCATCGGCGTTGACGCATATTAAGTTCCCTTTGATTGAAGATTTGTTGTAAACTCCTGTGATCAGTGTAGATTGTACACTTAGTGCCATACAGGTAGTGTCACCAAATCTTTAATGCAAAGACAACCGCGCCTAGCTCGAGGTCATGGGTTGTATAGTTCTTCTCGTGGATCTTGAGTTGTCGAGATGCGTAAGCTATAACCTTGTCTCACTGCATGAGGACACAACCAAGACCAAGGTTGGAAGCATCACAGTAGACAATGAAGTCGTTGCTTCCGTCGGGCAGCGTAAGAATCGGAGCGTTGCACAGCATATGCTTGAGGGTTTGAAAGGCAGATTCTTGTGCGGTTCCCCACACAAAAGGCTTGTCTTTATGAGTAAGAGTGGTAAGCGGCACAGCGATTTTGGAGAATCCTTCAATAAATCGTCGATAATAGCCTGCTAGTCCGAGAAAAGAACGAACTTCAGACGGGTTCTTAGGCGTAATCCAACTTTTGACGGCTTCAATCTTCGCGGGATCGACGTGTATTCCCTGACTATTCACGATGTGACCTAGAAACTGAACCTCCTCTAACCAGAATTCACACTTGGAGAACTTGGCATAGATTTGGTTCCCCTGAAGTAACTCGAGAACCAAACGTAGATGTTGCGCGTGTTCGGCTTTCGATTTGGAATAGATCAAGACATCGTCAATGAACTCGATGACGAAACGATCTAAGAAAGGCTTACACACGCGATTCCTCAGATCCATAAAGCCGCGGATGCGTTAGTTAAACCAAAAGGCATAACAACGAATTCATAGTGGCCATATCGAGTTCGGAAAGCGGTTTTGGGGATGTCTTCCTCTTGAATCTGCAATTGATGATAGCCTGAACGTAGATCGATCTTCGAGAAACACTTGGCACCTTGCAGCTGATCAAATAAGTCGTCGATTCGGGGCAAAGGGTATCGGTTCTTGATGGTTAGCTTATTCAATTCCCTATAATCGATGCACATCCGGAACGACCCGTCCTTCTTTTTGACGAAAAGGACTGGCGCGCCCCAAGGAGAGGTGCTTGGGCGAATAAAGCCTTTTTCGAGCAATTCCTGGAGTTGGTTTGAGAGTTCTCGCATTTCGGATGGAGCGAGTCGATACGGAGCTTTGGCAACGGGGTTAGCTCCAGGAATGAGGTCAATACGAAAGTCGATATCACGACTTGGCGGTAGTCCGGGGAGATCGTCAGGGAACACCTGAGGAAATTCACGGACCACTGGAACATCCTTGACTTCAACTTTCTTTTTCTTTTCCTTCTCCGCTACTACAATGTTGGCCAAGAAGGCTCGGTATTCCTTGCGGAGATACTTGCTGGCTTGAACGCATGACATGAGCTTGAGACCTTTCGACGCTTTTTCACCGTATACACATAGAAGATCACCATTTGCGAGCGAGAATCGAATCATCTTTTCGAAGCACACAACTTCAGCATGGTTTTCGCGAAGAAAGTCCATGCCTACTAAGACGTCGAAACTTCCGAGTTGCATCAGAATAAGGTCGATTGGAAAGATGTGATTGTTGAGCTCAAGAGTACAATCACGAAGAACAGAGTTAAATGCGACAGTTCTTCCTGTAGCGACTTCGACTTCGAATGACGAGGACAGATAAGAGCGCTTACGACTAAGGAACTTCTCGAATTCAAACGACACAAAGCAGTTATCGGCTCCAGTATCAAACAAACATGATGCATAAATACCATTCACAAGGAACGTACCATTAACCACGTTGTTATCTGCCTGAGCCTGATGGGCATTGATGTTGAAGGTACAGGCATGGGCTGCTTGCTGCTGTTGCTGAGGCCGCTGTTGTTGCTGCTGGTGCTGCTGGGGCTCTTGCTTAACCACCCTGTTCGGGCACCTGTTTGCAAAGTGGTTAGGGTCACCACATGCAAAGCAGACTCGAGCATTGACTGCAGGTGCTTGAGCTGCTTGTTGGCCTTGAGGGGCGGGGAGTAGAGCTTGATTGACAGTAGCTTGAACTGGAGCTTGACGGGGACCATAGCGACAGTTCGCAGTGAAATGACCGTAAAGGTTGCAGTGAGCGCAAAAACGGCAGGCTAGACCCACTGGATGATGATACGAGCATGTCGGGCAGAGTGGGTGAGGGCCTGTGTATGCACGCTTCGCTGGCGGTGCATTGATCACTGGAGCTGAGCGAGGGTGCTGTTGCTGCTAAGCTGGTACAGCTTGTAGAGGAGCAACAGTTGTTGCGGCAGCACAGCTCTTGTTGTTGGAGCTGTTGTTGTTGTTCTTCTTCTTCCTTCTTGAAGACTTGGAGGATTGGGCAGATGAGTCGGTGGGTGCTGCGGTGGCTTGGTGCAGAGACTTGGTTTGCTTATCCCAAAAACCAGACTTTACTCGCTTGTCATTGATCTCAGCGGCGAGTAGGTAAGTCTCTTCAATCGTTGTTGGCTTGGCGGCGTGAACAAAGTCGGCTACACAGTCGGGTAGAGCTCAAATGTACTTCTTGATGGTTTAATCTGGGGTCTTGACTTGATCGGGACAGATGATGCTAAGCTGTTTAAAGCGAGCAGTCAGGGCAGCGTTGTCTCCATCCTTTTGCTTAATGTTCCAAAACTCGTCCTCCAGCTTTTGGCGTTCATGGGGAGGGCAGAATTCGTCCATCATAATGGCTTTCAGCTCTTTCCATGTCAGCTCGTAAGCTGCATCATTTCCGCGCTTGTTTCGTTCGGCTGTCCACCAGTCTAGAGCACGGGACTGGAAGACGCCAGTAGCATTGAGTGTGCAGAGATTCTCAGGACAGCCGCTTTGGCGCAGGGTGACTTCGATGGAATCAAACCATTGAAACATAGCGGTCGGGCCATCTTCTCCGGTGAATTCCTTTGGTTTGCATGCCTTGAACTGTTTGAAGCTGAAAACAGTCTTGGCAGCATCTTTGGGAGCTTTAGTTCTCGACTCCTCAGATGATTTGCTGACGTTTTCGTAGACATCGCTCACAGCTTTTGCTACTTGTTTGGCGATGATAGCAGCAAGACGTCTGTCTCTCTTTTCTTGGCGAGTAAGTGGGGTTCGGTGTCCGGATGACGACATGGTCTGCAACAGACATCGTCGTAGGTCTCAGACACATCGAAATCGAATCTCACCTCACACGTCTACTACTTACTAAAGCTTAGGAACACGTCGAAACACGTATCACATAAACACATAGGCACATAACCACATATGCACGTAAACACAGAAGCACATAAGCACGTAGGCACGTAGAGCACAGAGTTACATAAACACAGAAGCACATAAGCACCTAGGTATTAAATCACAGATGCAGTCAGAATACAGAAACCTATCATTCAAAGCTCGCGTGTCGTTCGGATGTAGGGATCGCGTATAGTATATCGAATAGTACCACATAATCGTATAGCTTATCGAGTATAGTGCGGCGTATATCATAGCATAGTATTGTCTAGAATTGCAACAACTGGAGATCGAATTGAGACAAAGTGGCAATGCGAGTCGTGTGTGTTGATCGAAATGACAGCACAATCGAATAATGTCCAAAATATAAACACGTAAACAGATAAAGCACACAGAAACACATAAAATCGACGAGTCAAAAACACCAAAAATCGAAAATTGGATCTTCTGCGGCTACTAGACATCGACTACCCAAAGCGATTCGACTATTCACATTAGACTTGTCGTCACTTTCGACTTTAAGGGTCGTGTTTCTGCCTCGATTCTCGGGCATTCCACACGCGTCCCCTAGGTCATACTGGTGAGTTCAGGTCGTTGGAGTCCGTCGAAGCTTTGGTGAGATGAAAACATGTCCGGAATACATTGCCAAGGTTAGGGTTTCACCCCTGGCTTAGCAATTTCTTCCTTGTTTTTAGGATACTTGGGGAAATTATTCATCAAAATATGGATTTCACTCCTGTTTTGGCATAATTCCCCTCGTATGTTAGTGAAAACATCAGGATAAGCATGAGTAAATGGATAAAATCATCATTAGTCAGGCAATTTAGTCGAGAGTTTGCGGTTTTCACACCTATTCCTGACCAAATTGCTTAACTTTTATTGAAAATTCGAATGCAGTTATAGCGAAGAATTGCAGAATAAGGCACATAAACTTGGTCTGTTGGTTCCTAACTATAGTCTAGGTCTCTAAGACAACGACCCGGACTAGGTCGTGTCTCACCTAATTCCCTATAGTTATGGCTCTGATACCAATCTGTCACACCCCAACCGATGGCGGAATCATCGGGGCGCGGCAGTGAGCGAAACAGATTGTCCAGAAGTTTCCACAACAACTATTAATACAAATTCAGTTTAAAATGATACGTCCCATACCGTATCCCGAATAAATAACAAGTTATTACAGATAACATCCAAACAATTAATCCTGTTCCGGCAACTCAGATTCAAATTAAACATAAATATAAATTGTCTTGGTTTCTAGACTCTTTCCTAGCCTCGATTTCACAGCAGATAGAGCAAGTAAGCATCTTAAACACCTGTCACATACGTTAAAATAAAGTCAGTACATATAATGTAAAGGTGAGCATACAAGTTTGATAATAACATATAGAGTTCGAATAGTTTACGCATAACCAGCACGTACACAGAGGGAAATGATGCATGTTAATTATCGACATGGACCTATCGATACCAATGACTGAGGGTTGACTGTCCGAGACAGTTCGCAATACATGATTACCACCGTAAACCATGCAAGTAGTTGTCCTTAACAACCCCCGTGTGAACGGGTGCTGAGTCCAAACTATAGTACTACGTTGCTAAGGCAGGTAGACAACATTCCACGTGTAAACGTAACAACATGCATACATTTAGTCACGTAATACATGCAATCGGTTAGCGTTCAAATAGTTTGAATAGTGTGTTTGATTGTGATTTTGATAAGTAACGTATGTAACACCCAAAAGTGCTAAAGCAAAAAGGGCTCGAGTATACTCACAGTGATTGGTTAGGGATTGAAGGGAGCGCTGAGAGTAGGGTTAGCCTGGATAGTTCGATAGCACGAAAATGAGTAACGCGGAAATGCAAACAAGTGTAAATGGATCGAATAGCCTGGTCGATCGAACAGCAGGTTCGATCGAACGGGCTGTTCGATCAGCTTGAAGGTCCGTTTGAACAGTCCTGTTCGATCGGCCGGTAGGCTTGATCGGCTGGTCCATTCGAGTGGATTGTTTCTTCCTCTGATGTGTTTGTGTATAATGGCTTGAACTTTTGAAGTTTTCGTTGTAGTATTTGAGAACACCGAAGTGTTCTTACCTTTCAGGTCGATCGATCGAACGGTCTGTTCGATCGGCCGGCTTATCCGATCGGTTAGGAACTTCAGAAGTGGTTCTCAGCAGAATGTCACTCGATCGAACAGCCTGTTCGATCGGCTGGCACTCCTTACTTCGAACGAGTTGCAAAATCGATTAAGTGTTGAAGCATAGTATCTCATGATCCGAAGAGTAATGTTTACCAATCGAGTAGCGTATTTGATCGAACATCACTTCGTCAATAACATACTTCATGAAATTTGAAAAGTGTGGAACCATGTGCTAGCCGATCGGCTGGCCCGACCGATCGGCTGGTATGTTCGATCGGCTGGGCCGTTCGTTCGAACAGCCTAGCCGTTCGGCCAGCATTTCTGACCTGGTCGGCCTTTCGTCTAACACTTGGCTGTTTGATTATTTGTCATGATTTTAGGGTATTTTGACAACGAGTTAAACCGTAGAACGTGGGTTCTTACTTGCTTCACCGGTTCGGACAGGAATCACCCAAGTCCGACCGGTGAACTGTTCGGAACGGTAGTTTGGTGTTTAACCCGAAATCGGTGAACCTCGTAGGTAGAATCCGAATCTTGAACCTCTTGACTATTAGAATGAGTAGTTAGTTGGTTCGAGCTCCGTTTCCTTCGGTTTTAAGGTTTTGAGTGTAAAAGAGTTGAAAGAAAATTGGAAATCCTTCTTTCAATCCTTTTTACCATGAAAATGTTAAGACTTTTACAAATCTTAGTTTGTTTATGTGGAAATCGGTCAGATCTAAGCTATTCATGGTTGAATGAGGCCAAAGTATGATGTTCTTCAAGAACACCATGATGACATCACCCAAGAACACTTAGATCTTGATGATTTCACGGTTAGAAATCAAGTTTTGAAAGATAGAAAGGTGTAGAATCATGTAATGATCAAAAAACGTACAAGAATTAGAGTGAAAACTTACCGGAGTTGAGAGAAATATGAGAAAAGGTGAAGAACAAGGCTGGTTCGGTCAGAGCTTTCCAAAAGTGGAAAGGGTGACAATGACAGGGCTATTTATAGGCTCCAAAAGAGGAAATTGTCAACCGATCGGCCAGGATCTCCGATCGAATGGCCTGCTCGATCGGTCAGGAAAGTGCTAGCCGATCGGCTGGCCTGTTCGATCAGGATGCTTCCTGTTCGATCAGCGACCCCTTTTTGAATGTTTCGCGACGGTTTTCGATATTTCGATTTCGATAGACGATGATACGAATACGATAGAGTTCCTAGTCAAAGTACTTTCAGTCCCAACTACTATATCTAACATACAATCATCTATAAGTCACGTTTCGATGTCGGTTTCGATTGAGTTTGATTGAATACCACACAAAACATAAAGTAAACATGCACAAGTAACACATAAGGCACACACACACGTAAGTATTACCACACCAGTTTCGCATAGTTCGAGTCTCGAGTTCGATTGATTGATTTGATTAACTTGATTATTGATTGATTAACTTTATCGCATTGTTACTTCCTATTATTCACAGTCGTAAGTCGGTCGCATTGATTAAACATTCGATCATTTTATTTAGACAACACTTACTCTACATAATACAAAAAGCAAAAAGAAACGTTAACAGTCAAAGAAGTCAAAGTTGACTTGGACTTTGATTTTGACTTTGACATTCGAAAACACGGGGTGTTACACCCATCGAGTTCCAAGTGATTTCTTCCCAGTAGGCAATCAAACCAACTTCCACACTTGCAATCTCTCAAACTGGTTCAATTCATCCTGTATTGCGTCTACCCAGCTAGGTTCTTGAAGAGCCACAGTGATTGTCTTAGGCTCGAATTGTGAGATGAAACATGAAAACAGGCATGTGTTGATCACTCCTGTCTAACTTCTGGTCAACACCCCAGCTCCTACAGGCAGGAGTACAACAAATATTGTCTACACATACCTCAGTAGCAGAAGGAGTGTAGTCGTTCATCTGAGCCATGAGAGCTTGATAAACGGTTTCCTCAATGATTTCACTAGCTGATTCAATATATTCGTTCACCTATGCCACGAGTGTTTGATTTGCTTGATACATGGTGTTGGGAGTGATCTGCAGGTCATTCATTTGTTGCGACCAATTAAACCCACCTCCTTCCTGGACCACCAAAGTGTTTCCAGGGTTTGTGGCAGATCCTGATGAGCTTGTTTGGTTTCTGGCAGCAGTGTTTGAGTTTGAGCTGTGAGCAGGATGAGTAACAGTGATGTTTGAGGTAGACACGACATTTGGAGTAGGTCTTGATGCTGAGCTGACTATGACAGTAACATTTGGGTCAGGTCTTTCCCTTCTTGGTTATCGGTATTCACGAGCAAAGTGCCCAGGTTCGTGACAGTTGTAGCACCTGAGCTTCGATTTGTTCCAACCAAGGTCATGATCAGTCGATTCCCACTTGTTTCTACCGGTCCTTTTGACAAAGTTTTTAGCACGGAATACCGCCATGGACATCTGCCAAGTAATGTCTATCTCTTCAATGTCATCAGGATGGACCTCGTGCAGTTCATTTGATGCAATCTGATTGCCAGCCAATTTCCTAGTAATGAATGCATGGTAGCAATTCGTGACCCTGCCATGAAAACCATGTGCTCTTTGAACTCCTTAGAAACAGTAATGGGAGGAGACCATTTAGATGTAGCAAATGTAGCAGAAGTGGCAGGATTAGTTTAAGCAGGAGCAGGTGCAGGTATAGGTTAAACTGGGTTCACTTGTTAAACTGAAGCAGGAAAGTATCCAGAGTAAGCAGAATAAGTGCCAAGGTTGGAAGGAAATAGAAATGTAGATGGTGTGTTCGAGTAGTTGGTAGGGTTCGTTACTGTAGAAGGAAACATCTAAAAAGAGCCAGCTCCTTGTTGAGAAACCAGTGCAGTGTTAGTTAATACCCCTGCATTGTTGTAGTTTGAGGTGTGGTTGTAGAGTCTTTGTTTGTCATCCATTTCATAGGATTTCAGCAATGATATCAACTCTTCAAGGCTCATTCTTGTCAGATTATTGGTTCTCTTAATAAGAGTGACGTTTGTATCCCAGCTTCTTAGAAGAGCATTTAGCAGCTTTTTGTTGACAACTGAGTTTTGTAATGGAATGTCATGTGTTCTCATCTCACTGATCAAAGAGATGAACCTTTGAATCTAGTTTTCTAGGGTTTCTCCTGGATAGTGATTGAACAAGTTAAACCTCTGCGTCAACATCTCCCGTTTGCTCTCCTTCATTTCCTTCATACATTTCTAAGAGTGCATTCCATAGCTCTTGAGCAAAAACAGAGTCCCTAACCCCAACATCGATTTCAGGTGCCAATGCAGAGTGTGTCATTGCAAGTGCTTTGTCATCAATGTCAAGTTTCTCCCGATCGTCATCAGTGTATTCCGATTCAGGCTTAATCGCAGTGGTTCCCCTAGCCTCATCCACCACGTAGGTGAGCACAGTTGGCCCATTGCAGATGGACCTCCAAGCCTTTGGATCCTTGATCTTCATGTACTGAATGAACCTGAATTTCCGTTCTGAGAAGGATCCCCCCCAATATCAGCCTGGGGATCCTGTTGTTAGTTCCAATGATGTTATCGAGGTCCTGATTAATGGCAACCTTATCACTCAACGCCAATTGATTAGTTTGACCCATTTCTGAAAAAACAATTAAACTTATGAGTAACAAATAGTTAAAAATAATCCAGTTTATTAATGGCCTTTATATTGTTACAATTTAGTTCAATTAAATACAGTCCAGAAAGGTCCAAAAATATGTCGCATAGTCCAAAAGGGTCAAGTCCAGGTCGCACAATCTAGGGTTCCAAGAAGGAATCCGTACAGTGCAAAGATCAAAAACTAAACCGCACAGTCCAAAGGCCGCACAGTTCAAGTCTCAGTCGTACACTCCAATGACCTCGCACACTTGAAACAAAGGTCCAAGTTTCTGAGGTCGCACACTCCAAGAAGTTCAGTTTAAGGTCGCACAGTCCAAAGGTGAACCCGCACACTTGAAGAGGTTCAAGACTAAGCCGCACACTCTGAACAGTGAACTTGTACACTTCAATAAGGTCAATTAAAGTCGCACAGTTTGAATATGTGAACCCGCACACTACCAGCAGGTCCAAGTCAATCCGCACAGTCAATTTTAGACTCCGCACAGTTCAAGGGTTCAAAATCGGAGACCGCACACTAAGTTTGATGTCGCACACCCTTAATTGGACCGCACAGTCTTAAGTTTTTGGGCCGCAAACACGTTTGTTGGGCCCGCACACTTCCAAGAGTCCAGTAAAATCTGTCTAACACACTTTGATGCTCGCACACTTGTTTTGGTTGTTTCGTACACTTGTAAATGAAACCAAATCACTAATTTTTCAAACCAAATCTCTGAAGTATCAGGATTTTAATTTATTAGATCCTTTTTCGAGATTTCCTATTTTCCTTCAACCAAACTTTCCGAAAAACCCCTGCAAACACAATTAATCTTGCACCAAAACAGATCAAATACCCAGTTTTGATAAGAAACCTTTATGAATTTTATTGTATTCTTCGAATAAAAGTCCAGAATTTTAATTTCAAAGAATAATTTTTGAATGAAAATTCCAATTTTTTTTTTGTAGTATTCAACCTGCTGATTTCACAAATCCAACTTTTATCTTAAAACCTTGTTTCAAAACACTTTAAATAGCAATTATGGGTTTGATTTTTTAACAAGTAGCGGAAATACAAGAACGATGTAGAAGATTGAAAGATTGATTGTATTGATTCGTAAACACAAGCACACGATCTTAGAGATCGTCCGGTACTTGGATCGCAGAAAAGCACAAAGTTATGACAAGAATCAACAACCTAAACATGATAAGGAACACCCTATTTATAGATACATAGGATGCCCTAATACATTGAGCCAAGCCTTTACCCATTCGACCATTAACCCACCAATCAAGCCTACTATTCTAATTAAAACCAAACAAAACAAGTAACACAAGACAAACGTAAACCTAAACCAATTTATGCCCTTACAGATACAAAAAAATCCTAAAACTAGGGCCGACCAATCTATGCGTTGCCCGAGCCCCAAATTTTCAAAGGGCCCAAAAGTTTTTTATAAGTTTTATATACATACATACATAGTGGACGGTTTAAATGAGAAGAATTTTTTTGTAAGAACAAAAAAGAAGAAGTTTTAACCAATAAGAATGCTTCATTTTACTTCATTTAATATTTGCATTTAATTTTAATATAAGGGTATATTGGTAAACTTACAAAAATCATTAATTTTTATTCTTCCCCTTTAATAACTAACTAAATTAAATTTGTAAATTCTTTTCAAAATATATATTTTCCAAATTAAAAAAACAACTTAATTTAAAGTGTAGAATGAATTACTAGCTCTGTAGGATAAATTACTAGTTGTGTAGGATATATTTCGAGATGTGTAGGATAAATTTCGACTGTGTAGGATAAAATTCTAAAATGTGCAGGGTATTTGTAGGAAAATTTTGATATGTGTAGGTTTTGTAAATTATATGTAGGATAATTAATGATTAGTTGACTAATTAATTAAAGAGTTAAAAATTAATGATATGAGTTATAAATGAAATAATATTTTACTAATATGTCCTTTCTTTTTTTTCTTCTCACATTAATGAGCCAATAATAAAATTTGTGTAGGAGCCAATACATTAATGATGGTGAAGGAGAAATTTATAGTTGCATTAATAAGATTTGTGTAACTCTTTCAAATATTTATTAATATTCTACATCAAAATGTCTATACTACCCTTAATAATTAAAACATTAATTAAAATTGGACAAAAATGATATATTGATTCACAACCATTGATTAAAAAAATATAAGGCCTAGATTAATTCATTTTTTCTTCTTTTAAGAAGATTCTTCTCAAATGAACATCCCCCTATATATATATATATATATATAGAAAAAGTATATCGTACATTACGGCTTAACGTACTTCACGTACGACAACGTGCGTGAGTTGTTCTATAACATGCGTGATTATTGTTTTCAATATGCGTGATTTTGGATTTTTGAGTTATAACGTGCGTGATTTTAAAATGAACGTGCATAATTACCTGTCGTACGTGATGTACGTTAAGCCGTAATGTACGTTAACCTTCCTATATATATATATATATATATATGCATCTATTTTTATGCAAAAAAGTGTTTGTGGTGGAGTGGAAAAACCATCGCAAAATAATGTAGATGTCTCAAGTTTAAGTCTTGGCTTCACCACCAACATTTTATTTTTTAATTAATACATTCCCTTTAACCACAATTTTGGACCCAATTCCTTTTGTTGTCCGGGCCTAAATTCTTTTGAGAGTTCCGGAGGACGGCTCTGCCTAAAACACTTGTAGCGACTAATTTTAGTCGCAATACGTCTAGCTGTTGCGACGAATAATTTCGTCGCTAAATGTTTCGTAGCTAAAGCCCCAATTTCTTGTAGTGATACAGATTTCTTATTAAATTCTATTTGAATCTTGGAGACTTTGTATGTTTGGATATTGGTTCTAAACAAGATAATCAAAATAGCGTGACCCGGTTAAAATATATATAGGTAATTAGTAAATGAGCAAAACAAAAACACTCATGTTTGTATTGATTCTTAAACGTGGTCTTTACTTGATTCTTGGTTTGTGCATAAAAGTAGTTTAATAGAATGTGAAGATGAGATTTAGGCTTATTCTCATGGATTCAAGTAAATCCTAGGAAAAATTACAAGTTTTGTCCTTTATCTTTATACCATATTTCAGGCGGTGTCCTTTTTAACGAAATTTTGACAGGTTTTGCCCTTTATAGAGAATTTTGTTGCATGTTTTGTCCTTTAACCCTAACCTAGTTAGATTTTCTTATTAAATCTGGTCACATGCAAGTCACATGAGGGTAGTTTAGTCTTTATACATATAAAGGACAAATTTTGTAAATATTGATACATGTATAAATACAAGCCCTCAATTCTCTTTTTTTTTAATTCTTTACAAAAACTTATCTAAATCATCCAAAAACTTTACACATCCACAAACAAGTATGAAATTCACCATTACCAATTTTGATCAGAAACATCATCAAACTCTTCATCTCTCACTCTCTCTCTGAACTTCTCTCACTCTCTCTCTTCACAAAACAGGTTTCGGCATATCAAACTCTCTTTATCAACATCTGAACTCCTCTCACTCTCCCTCTCTCTTCTCTCTCTAATCTCTCTCTATAACACAAGATCTGTGAATAATGGCGGTGGTTAAAAATAGCGACGAAACCGTCACACGGTTGTTCTCCGGCGACTCTGCATCTGCAATTTCCGGTGAGTTTGTGCTTGAACGGAGACTCTGCATCTGCAATTTCCGGTGAGTTTGTGCTTGAACAGCGACTCTGCATCTGCATCTGCAAATTCCCGGTGAGTTTGTGCTTGAACGACGACTCTGCATCTACAATTTCCGGTGAATCAACAAGCAAATGATCGGTACGACGTCGTTTAGAGGTTGTGCTTGAACGGAGACTGTGAATAACGGCGGTTGGGTGGACGGTGGTGCTTGGGTGTTTGGGTGGGGCGGCGACATAATGTTCAGGTTATCTGAAACTACATAAATGTTTGCTTAGTTTCAGTTGGGTAATAAAATGGGTTGTTTTTGTTTAATTATTCAGGATTAGGGAAAAATTGAAGTGTGGTGTGTGTAATGGCTACTCGAAATTTGGAGAAATTGGCATCGATTGAAGCTCAGTTGAGGCTTTTGGTTCCTGGGAAAGTACAAGAGGATGATAAGCTTATTGAGTATGATGCTTTGCTTTTGGATAAGTTTCTTGACATTCTTTAGGATTTACATGGGGAAGATATTAAGGAAACGGTATGATTACTCGAATTCTTGTTCGATTTTGGTGGTAGATGTGTGGCGGCGGCGGATGGTTGTGGTGTGTGACGGTGGTGGTGTGTGGTGGGGTTGTAGAGAGAGATTGAAGAGAGGTGAGAGAGAGGAAAATCTGGTTGAGGTGGGTTTTTTACTAGAAAAATATTTTTATTAGAAATAGAGTAAAATATATAAACAAAGTAAAAAAGAAAAATAAAAAGACTAAAATACCCTTGGGTAACCAGATTTAACAAGAAAATCTAACTGGGTTAGGGCTAAAGGACAAGACGTGTAATAATTTTCCCTGTAAAAGGCAAAATCTGTCAAGTTTCGTTGAAAAGGATACCGCCTGAAAAATAAAATGGTATAAAAATAAAGGACAAAACTTGTAATTTTTCCTAAATCCTATTGAATTATACTTGAATTGTATATTTTTATCAAGAAGCTTAAAACCCATACATTTGAGATTTCTTTGTGGCTATTTTACTATATATATTTGTCTTTCTTGGTTTTAGTAAGGAAAAGATAACCGTTCTACATTTGCAAGTTGAAACCCATAAAGTAGAGATTACTATTTTACTGTTAAGAGGCAATATTATTGTATATGGGAGCAATGGAAAGATGGATGTAATGTGACTAGGAGAATAGGAGATAATGGGTGCATATAAATGCAAGGTAAAGATGCGTACATCAAACATAATTATCAGGCATAATTAGACTCAACACCGCAAGACCTCATGTATGTGTGAGCCTTGTACACCATGTGTTAGCACAATAGAAAAAATATGCTTACAGTATTTTTGTGTATTTTTGTACGTATCTCTCTATACTAATAAATAAAAATCTTTTTAGGACACATGTCGCTTTTTGGTGCTTTCTCACGTTATTTTTTTAATTTTTCTCACATGTTAATTAATAATAATAGTATTAAACAATACAATTCCGATAAGAATAAAGATTGATTTGTTTTCAGTTTGAATTAATAATAATAATAATAAATCATTTGTATTTGCTTGTTGAAGATAGATGAAGTTTTTTTTTTTAAATTTCTTTGTAAAACCATAATTATGATAAATTACATAAATTTGTATTTTTATTTAAATTAGATTTATTTTTCAATTTCTTGCTACTATTAAATAATATTATTAAACAATATAGTTCCCATAAGAATAGAGATTTGTTTTCAACTTTGAATTAATACTGACTAGGGTTAAGAGATTTGTTTTCAACTTTGAATTAATACTGACTAGGGTTAAGACCCACCCGTGTTGCGGTACAGGTACATCGTAAACATTGAATGTATTAGTTCAAACGTTATATGATGCATTAACCATATGAAAATACACATTTCGATGTATCTAATTGAACTCAATGTAACATGTATAAGCATTGTGATTGGATCAAACGTAAAGTAAATCAAATTCATATCGAACAATCATAACGTATTATATGTGACCCAACTCATACATAGAAAACGTAACGGGTATGAAGGAAAATATGCACATGTAATCGAAAGAGATTAATTAGAGCTTTCGAAAAAAGGGGTGAAAAGGAAACCATAATTTGACTTCACTCGGTTCGAAACAAACTTTACGAAACATACATAAAATAAACACGAAAACATATTATATTTGACACGAATAATTTCCCAAAAAAGTTTACGTCGAAACGTAGAACAACTTGAATTTATACGAAAACGTACATAAAAATATGCACGTAAAAATGGTTTCTTTAAACGAAAACGTATTATATTTGACCTGACTCGTTTATAAAAAAAGTTTACGTCGGGATGTAAAACAAATCATATTTATACATACCCGTACATAAAATATGCACGTAAAAAATAATTTTTAAGTAAAGGAAGTATAGGGGTAAACTGAAACAAAATATTAGTAAAAAATTTAATAGGTAAAAAACGTTCGTAAAACCGTGCCAAATAACACCAATGCCACAACCACATCGACTCTCAACATCGTAAAAATAGAATAGATAAAATGGTAAAAATTACACTAAACGAAAAACAGACTAAAATCGTTGAACCACGCACACCCGTTACAGTGTGTTAATGCGAAGAAATTAACCAAAAACGTAAAACATAGAAAATAATAACTTAGTCGATCTAGGACCCGCCCATTGCAGCGAACTTTTCAAAAGGGAAAAATGGACGCGTGGCGATGGGTCTGTCAAATATACAAAAATAGAGCAAAAAACCTTGAACCTCACATGCACGCTACGACATGTTAACTCGCAAAATTTAGAACGAAATGTAAAACAAAAAACTTGCGAAAGATAAAAAGTATGGGGGACCAAAGTTGTAAATAATAAAGTATTGTGTTAAATTACAAAAGACGAAAACTTTGAGTTAAAAGTAAAAATTTCAAATGGGTTAAAATGTAAAAGATAAAACTTTTAGGTTGAAAGTGAAATATCAAAGTTTTTTTTTGAAAAACTCCCCAAGATTGGGGTACAACACCTAATGCACAAAAAAATTGCTAATTTATATATGGAGTAATATATTATTTGGGTTTGGCCGTAGAAGAAGGATGACGTTTTTTTTATTTTCTTTGTAAAACCTTCGTTACGATAAATTACATAAATTTGTATTCTTATTTAAATTAGACTTCTCTTATTACTTATATATTAAAAACATAACCAAATGAATAGTAACATCACATAGGGATAAGTAAATGGTACCGGTACCGGTATCAAATTTACCAAACCGGGTACATTTTCGGTACCAATTCGGTCCCGACTTTTGACATTTTCGGTACCGATTTTTACCCTCAAATATTGGTACCGTACCGGTGCCGTACCAGTTTATTTAATTACATAAATTTGTATTCTTATTTAAATTAGCCTTCTCTTATTTATTTAATATCTTTTTCTCAACTATTACTTTCATTTTTTTCCGTTTATTAATAACCATCTAATATTTCATTGGTTCACCTCCGTGTAACACATATGTTTCTAACCTAATAATAAATTATATAAAAACAAAATAAAATTTTATAATAAGTAAATAGCATATCAAAGTTCATTTTTTAAATACATATGTTGACGATTGTGTTTGTTAACCGATCACATTATATTTATTTAACCCGTACAAATACACGGATCGTTTTTTAAGATACCACTTCTTTTATTATTACTTAATTAGTATATAAATATAACCTATATTTATACAACCCGTATAATACACGTAGTATTATACGTAGTTCTACCTAGTTCAGGGTCGTTCCAACGTTTTTGGAGACCCTTAGCGAACTTTGAAGTGAGGCCTTAATTTCACCATAAACTCTCCTCCAATCCCGAGGGACCCGTCGCCCTGGGTGATTACGGTTACTTTTTTCGTCTAGTAATAGCGGATAGCCTAGAAATTGAAAGGAGGTTGTGATGGGAAGTGGGAACAATGATTGCGGCTGTATTTTAGGGGGACTTTAGGACGCTGAATAATGATGATTAGATCCATGCTTGTTGTTGTGTTGTAATAGCTGAAAGTTAATGCGAAATGGGCTTTGAAATTGGGCTTTTTTCTTTTGCTAAATAATATTTACTTTGGGGTCCTTCAATGAAAAACTAGTTTAGTTTTGAAATAAACGTATTTATTTAGGTCTAATACATATACTATATATAAAACTTTCTAAAAACTTGGAGGCCTTTATTTTTTGGTGGCCCTAGACCTGTGCCTCAGTTAGCAAGCTTATGAAGCCGGCCCTAACCTAGTTATATATATTAAAAGATTTATATAGAAAACGTTAGTGGCCTTGCAATATTAAACTCTTTTTTTCCTTTGGGATTTTATGTTGGCCTAGGCCCCCCCTTCCAAACGATAGGAAGCCGCCAAGTAATAGCAGTTGAAGATTAATGTCGTATACTCGTATGAGAAGCTGTCCTTAATATATTATGTGCACGTTCATGTGTCTTGTCTAAACCAATTCCTTCTATTTTTGTCAAAATAGATTTGAGTTAAAAGATGATGATTGTTGAGCTATCACTATCGTACTTGTAGAATCACGTTTGGCAAGGTCTTTGTGGGGACAAAGTAACATTACTCCAAAGCTTTAATCATACGATGGATACTGATCAACATGCCACCATATATAAAACTATATATATAAGTACGAGTCGATCATTCTGATGACTAACGTTTCTTATTGACCGAACTTGTTTTGTAAGGAATAAAACACACATGAAACGGAGCATGAACATGAAAGTAGTAAAACGACATGAGGATTTAATGTGGTTTGGTTGGTGTGACCTACGTCCACGGGCTGCAACAAGGGTTATGATATTATTTTTGAGGTGGGGAGAATTACATGGTCCCTACCAATCTATTCGTAATACCCAAATTAGGGTTTACGATTTAATCAACAAGAAAACGTAAATAAGAAAACGAAGATCAAGGTTGATACTGTAACACCTAGGGTTGACTGCGCTTGTGCTCTGTCTTAGGCTGAAGCCTACATACACTCAATATGAGATTTACGGTTGATCCATGATTTTTCTTCAAAGATCAGAGTTTATCAAAGAAACTAGCAAGTAACAAGCCTTGAAAACTAATAATGGTGACACATCGATTGAACATTATTTAACATATCATTTTTAGCAATAACATATCATTTTAGCAATATATATTTAACATTGAAAGCTTATCTTAATTATAATAAAGAAGTAGAGAACACACCATAAATATTTCAGCCATGAGATTTATTCGAAAGAATAGAAAAAACAAGAAATTTGCAAGTTCATAGTAGTAGGTATTATAATTATAAATTAGAACAAACTAGTTCATCGTTATAAATTGGGTTTTGGAATGATCAATAGAAAGCGTTGACCAACCAAAAAGTGAGCAATACAAGCTTAAGAGGATTTTGTGTTGAACTAGTGGGAATACTCGCGCTCCGCAGCGGGGAATTCGGCCAGGATCGTTTCGGCACGTTATGATAACAACATTCGCTATATAGTAACAGAAAGAGAAAACCTAAAATCATAAAATCGTAATATGCCCAAAAGAAGATCGATCAACAAATGTTTTATATTGATCAAAATCTTAAAAACGAATACTGGATTTGATAATACCGATACCAGTACCGCTATTGTTTGGTCGGAATGGATACAGTTTGTCAAGGTATTTGCACAATACCGACAGTCGAGAAAAATACTCTATATTTAATACAACTTTATTGTCAACAAAATCTATACCGAACTAAACACAGCCGCACATTTATGTATTTTTTAAAGATTACAAACACAAGCTATCGAAAGAAAATTAAATTAAATGAGTTAAAAACTAATATTATTTATAGCTTAAAGGGTTTAAAAAGTAAAAGAGAAAATAAAGTAATTAATAATAATAATAATTGTTAAATTATATAAATATAAACTTTACTAAATATTAGTAGTGAAAAGTATAGAAATAGAGAATTAATATAAATTTAATATTATAATTATAATAAAATAATATTGAAAAAAAACCATTTATATATAGAAGAAAGGGTCAAACCATAAAAAAGTATGCACATAATTGCTAGCCATTGGGATCAAACTCCGGTACTCTCTTTACAAAGGAAAACAACCTAATCATTTGATCTACCTTAAATTTTATTAATTAATTATGTATGTTCTTATATATATATATATATAGGGAGTCGCTAGAATGAAAACCACCCCGAGTTGTAAGAACCGCGAGAACCACACTATCCGGGTCGCCGTTTACCATCATTTTTTTACAACTAGATGTGTAAATTATAAACACATCCGTAAAAAAAAAAAAATTTAAAACCCCCCCCCGTGGGGGTAGTTTTTTACACCACAAGTTTGGTGAAAAAAAAAGAAAAAAGAAAAAAAAATAAAAACACCAAACTTGTGGTGTAAAAAACTACCCCCTCGGGGGGGGGGGGGGGGCGTTTAAATTTTTTTTTTTACGGATGTGTTTATAATTTATACATCTAGTTGTAAAAAAAATCGTGGTAAACGGCGACCCGGATGGTGTGGTTCTCGCGGTTCTTACAACTCAGGGTGGTTTTCATTCTAGCGGTCCCCTATATATATATATATATATATATATATATATATATATATATATATATATATATATACTAGGTTATTACCCGTGATTGTTTCCCGGGCTCGGGAAACTTAGTTATATTAATTACTATTTGTTATTAATACGACCACATTACATCAAGCATCTCATTCGATTCAACAACAATGTCTTCAAATCACCGGATTAGATCATGAACCCATATTAGAGGTCAAACAAAAGCACAACAGGACCACATGAATAACATCATTTCCACTTTTACTTCAATGCACTTACATGATAGGGTGATTTGGGATTTTGTAAAAATGTTTGTTTTTGTACTTCTTTACAAAATTACATAGAATTCAAGAAAACGAAACAACGAATTAAACAGATGTTGAGTTCTTCAAAGTTCTGTTGAATACTAAATGAGATGTTGACCAAAATTCAAACAGATGTTGACCAAAAGTCAATCAGATGTTGACCAATAGTCAAACAGATGTTGACCTTAAACAGATGTTTGGTCTTAAACCAAACATCTGTTTAAGGTCAACATCTGTTTAAGTCCAAATATCTGATATAGAAGGCCAAACATCTGTTTAAGGCAAAACATCTGTTTAAGGTCAAACATCTGTTTATGGCCAAACATCTGTTTAAGGTCAAACAACTGTTTAAGTCCAAACCTCTGATATAAAAGGCCAGACATCTGTTTAAGGCCAAACATCTGTTTAAGCCTGAACAGATATTTAACTCAATGTTTTAAAAACCGGTAAATACCGGTATTACCGTTTCCAGAAGTAAACCCGGTACGAAACACCCCGGTAAATAAGTGAAACGGCATAAGGTTTGTACCGGCGGTAAAATCCGGTATACCGGTTTGAAACGTAATACCGGTACCGGCCCAGGACTATTTTAGTTTGGGCTGTTACTTATTTTTATTATATATGTAACTTATCTTACGTAATTTTTATATATTATGATTGTTCGTAACTAAAAGTTCTTATTTAATATTGTATGAAACGAAAATAGTTGATGTATTCAACACTCAAATGACTTAAACATATCATATAATTTCATTTAAAAGAGCTTGTTGGAAAATTGAATGATTTTCGATTATCTTTTGGATTCTTTTTTATTATGGATTTACTTTTGGATCATCTTTTAATATGTAATCATGCATTTTTTTAATTAACGTTTGAGTTGATGTTGTAATTTATGAAATTATAGAGTTAGCTAGTCAACCCGGTTGAACCGCTCGGTACAACCTGGTTCAACCGGTTGAACCATTTTTTAGTCTAATCCGGTTTGATTTAAAAACCTGTTTTTAAAACATTGATTTAACTTAATCAGATCTACTGTCTTCTCACACTGTTTTCCTCTTCAAAACACTTTTCAACCTAACATGGGTTTCCATTAACTATTGACCAAAAGGCAAACAGATGTTCAAACCACTGTTTGTTATTGTACTTCTTTACAAAATTACATAGAATTCAAGAAAATGAAACAATGACTTAAAGAACTATAATTTAACACATCATCTAATCTGGCAAAGCAATCTATTATATGACAATTCCCTGGTTTTTACAACATGAAACACAACATCATCATGCCAAATACAGTCATATATATCCACCCATTATTCTGAATTCATAAACCCATAAATGCAGAAGAATGTCACATTTGCGATTAATAAACCAAGTTTCTACTAATTGCAGTTAGTATTAGCAAAAAGAAGCATGATATCATCTATATATAAAACATAAAGTGCTAATAACAGTGTTTTATCATGTTAGCCATACATAGCAACAAAACATCAAGTTAATAATTAAAAAAAAAAACATACAACATCACCATCAAAAAATTCATAGTTATAATATCTGATATAAGACCATACTTAAATGTCGTTTTTAAACTGAGGTAACATGATTTAATACGGTCTTCTATTGCGAAGACACGTTTGTGAAGTGCAACATATCACCAAACCTCAAGTTATTCTCAGTCATAAACTTTCGCCAACCATCCAACGCATAACGTGGCTTCAATTCATTTAACTCCGACTTAACATCATAAACCTCCACAACTCCAACCATGTTTTGAACTTTCAAAGGATGAAGATCAACAGAAAGACCTGCTCGTTTGGCAACTTCAGCAGGAAGACGCTACATGTATTGTGTGGAAAAAAATAATAGTCAGACAAATAAACATAAATCATTAGTTTGTTATAAAAATGGTATACCAGCCTATAGTCACCTTTGTGATCAAAATGAAAGAACTCAGGGCCGAGAAGATGTCCAGAATGTTTTTTTTGCAGTCTTTGTAATCTTATTTCTACGGTTAAGCTTTTATTGAACGTTGGCGGCTCTCTTCCCCTTGATGAAAAAGTAAACATATACATGTGAATTAAAGGAATGTTGAATATATGTACAAAAAAAAAAAAACAGTTTATATAACATATACTAATTAAGTGGCGAGTATAGATACCTTCACTTTATGAGCAGATGAAGAACATCCAATATGATCACTTGTGTCGACAGGTAAAGCAGCATTTCCCTTGGTCATATTCTTGAGCGTCTCATTTCTCTCAGAAGTAACTTTACCTTTCTTCTTAACCTGTTGTAATAGAGTAAATTTAATAACCATAGTAATATAACAATCTTTAAGATGGTAAACTTACATCTTGTGTTTTGTTCAACCGTGAAGACATGCGTCTCTTCGACGTGCATTCGGCATTGGTTGGTAACTTCTTCTAAATAATACATTATTGGATAAATATAACATCAGTAAACAGCATTACTAATAGTTGTAAAAACATTAAATTCTTATATGTGTTAAATTAAAAATAAATAATTTTAATAATTTAGTAAGTACATGAGTAACGGTTCTTCCTTCACCTATAGGCACAACTTCTTCATCCTCATAGATGTCCTGGTCAACATTAATGAAATAATTAATATAATGTTAAAATAATTAAAACTTTTACTGCTAATGCTAAATACATACGTACCTTGAATACATTCTCAACATAATCAACCTTGGATATCTCAAGTACACTATCATCGTCAGATTTAGGTTTCTTCAAAAAGCAAATCTCAGTCTCATCTCTATAAACTACTACCTCAAAAAACAACATCATCATTCTGCTAAACATAAGCAAATCATCCTCCAGTATCCCAACATTGTTGCACATTTCCGGCTATCCTCTAGCAAATACAAAGTTGGTATCAACCTTAGACGCCTCAACATTCCAATATGAACCCTTATAACAGATTTGAAATTTGCCACTTGGTGGGCTGTTTACATAAAATTGTTTAACGAAGCAGTCTTCGATTACCTGCATAAAATTAAAAATAATGAATACTATACATGAAGTATGTAACTTATGAGAATAAGTGTTGGCACATTTAAGATGCAAAAGAATTCAAATTAAGATCAATAGTCATACCGTAAAACCAAATCTTGCATAACGATTAAACGTGAAATAAGATTCACCACACATGCCATCAACAAAACACGAAAGTTCAAGCCCAAAATCACCTAATGGTCTGAAAACCAACAAAGTATCCCTCGGCAGATTGAGATCTTTAACAACACTGTCCCAACCGTCAGTTATTATTAGCGTTGAATTTTCTGTTCTGACCCTCACAACCCATTTTTACCATACTCGTGATAGATTCGCAACTTATTTTTTGCCAACAATCTCTCCACTTTTGATTAGCAAAGGCTATAGGTGTCACACCCTGGCTTTTGCGGAAGCGTGGATTTATTTGGTGTGACTTCTTAATACCATAGCAAAAATCACAACAATGCTATATGATAAAAATACGCGATGTTCATCCATTCATGTCGTTTAGAAAAAATGCACAACAACAATTGTCTTAAAATGTCAACCGAAATACAATACAACCCATGACTTGTTTAAAATGAGTTCATAAGACTCAACGAAAGACTACCAACAAAACAAGGATTTGAGACATGCAACTTGTCCAGGAAGGAGTTACACTTCCCAAACCTACGACCCTGGATGACATCCTTATTTAGTGCGCAGCCAACATGCATCACCTGCCAGATCCGACTAATTCCCTGAAATACATGTAGTTTAAAAAATATCAACAAAAAGTTGAGCGAGTTCATGTGTATGTGAGTCTGTATAAACCTTTGAAATGCATCTGTATGTATGAAAACCCTGGTATGTAGCAATTAAGGAAACATAAAATAAAAGAGATCGCCAATGGGTTGCAAAGCCACTGGTATGTGTGAAACGGTGCAGGAAGTACTCAAACCTAGCAAATTTGTATCGGGCCTCCGGCTGTAAGACACAGTCACCACTATGGGCTTCCCCGGCCTCATGGGTGTGGGCTCGCTACACCCAAATAGATCTATCACTCATGTCCCTCGGTCCAACGTCGAGGATTAATGGCCTTAAGTGTTGTACCCACCATTCACATGATCTAAGCGTCTAAACCCTCCTTAAGCTAACCATACCATTTATAAAAACGTCTGTAAATTGTAACATGTATTTCACCCCCGAAGTGTGAAACTGAAAACAGTTAAAAGAAAAGGGGGACATGAACTCACCGTAGTGCGTCTTGAATCGAATCTCAAACTCTGTCCGCTACACGACAACCTACAACTTGCTAATGTCTATTAGACGAACGGTCGTGCCTTGTCTTAGTGTTTATTATTTTGAGTCACGTTTCTTATATTGTTCCGCGTGATAATTATTTGTCAAAATAGTTAATATTTTAACTTAATCATATGTAATGTTGGGATATTTGTTCGTTCAATGTTCCAGTAACTCTTGTCTAGAAAATATTTACTAAGTGTTGGATTTTCGGAAAATTTCGCCATGGTCTCCTTTGTAAATGGAGGTGTCCATGCTTAATAGCATATCATTTTCTTTTACATATATCCCGTAGATCGTTCTCAAATAACCAACCCGACATTCAGACATGCAAAGCATTACTTATGTTGTTTCAGCTTTATTAATCAAAACTGGACTGTTTTCGAGGATTTTTATAAAATAGTTAACCTTGTCCAAAAATTCCCAAATTTTTACAGAATGTCTCACACGATCCAAATTTTATTATGTAAAAATACCGGGGTCCAGTTCATGACCAATATTTTATAGAAATTCATTTACCCGACTGCAATCAGATTTGTTACTTTCTGATTACAGTCTACGGAATAATTCACTAAAGATTAATCGTAAGTCCGATCGACAAAATTCCAGTTGGAGGATCACCCTGACAACAGTGACCATCTACAGTAAAAATTCCATGAGCTGTTTCTACTCGGTTTTTAAGTTATGTCTCCGAATACAACACACTTTTTCTGCAGTAAAAACACAGCTTGAGCTGCTGTCCAAAAACAGTCCTTTAAAAATAGTAAACGACCTCGAAAAATTACGATTCCAGTGCCATTTGATCTGTTGTTCAAAAATACATAATTTAGGCTTCAGAAAATCAGTTTTTCAATTTATAATTGTCCAGTTACAGCCTGTGAAGTCGGCTGAAAATGTAAATCAGCATGTTTCTTGTTCATATTTCTTGTTTAAACTTTTTAGTGTTCTTGTAAATTTCATCATACTACATATCTTGACTAAGAACAAAATGAAGCAAGGTGTAAGACTTACTACTAGCACAAGGCTAGGGTAGAAATTCTAGTGTGAAGATGATGGGAAAAGATGATGAAAAAGACTAGAACAAAGCTCCTTTGAATGCCCTTCAACTTGCAACCTCCATGGATCACCTTCAAAGCTTTGAATGAGACTTGATAATGAAGAAGATGGTGATGTGAAGTGGTGGTGATGGTTTTGGCTATGGGGAGCCGAAAATGAGAGAGAGAGTGAGTGAGGAGTGAGAGTGAATTGAAGGTGGTGATGATATAAGGTGCATTGGAACTCACTAAGCCACCCTAGGCAATCCTAGAGAAATGATTACTTAGATTTTTGGCCAACCACAATTAAGAAAAAAATAAGAATAAAATCCAAACAAAATATATGGTGATGATGATGGCCGAAATTTGCTGGGGGGGGGGGTAAATTGTAAAATTTGATAATTAGTGGGTAAATAATTAGGAGGTTAAGGGTATTTTCTAGAATAGTGAGTGTATGTCATGTTTCTATAGTGTGTGGGGATTTTTGTGACCATAATTATTTAAGAATAATGAAGTAATGTTTCTGACAAAATTTCGGTATCCCGGGTAATGTCCAGTTGTTCGGTTACGTATCGTTCCGTTAAAGTGTTAAATTGTACCGCATTGTGTCTTTTATGCATCTTTTTATAACGAATTTAATTTCCAACACTTAGGAAAGCGTTCAGGACCATTTAGTCGATTCTCTGTATAATACGAGTGTGTTAAAAGCTGAATTGTTGCTGAAAATGCAGAATTCTGTACTTAAAATGAGTTTTAGGCACTTTCCGGCACTCAAACTATCACCTAGTGACACAGTCTTATGGTCCTCACTTCCCTACACTCCATACTCGTGTAGTACCATGTCCCTGGCTCATACTGGCCTCAATATAGTGTCTGTCTATGTGCTGGCATTGTCAACACGTGTCTGAGTTATCCGCTCACTATGCTAACTGTGCTTTGTGCATCAGGTTTGTCACTAAGAGTCTGTATAAAATAAGTAGAGTGACTGCATGTGAAGGGATGCACATGTATGTATGTAACATAAATCAGTAAGCAGTTTAAAGTGTCAGTTGTAATCAAGCACAGTCATTAAGCACATAATTAAAGTTAATTAATTTGTACAGTACCTGTAATTGTGAGGGTTGTCACATTCTCCCCCCGTTAAGAAAATTTCGTCCCGAAATTTTAAGTTCTACTTCTAGTTACAGGGGTCTTGGGGAAAAAATGTGGGTACTTGGCCTTCATACGATCCTCACGTTCCCATGTGAATTCTGGGCCGTGTCGTGCATTCCATCGAACTTTGACGAGTTTGACACTACTCCGGCGTGTCTTGTTAACTTTCCTATCCGTAACCTCAACCGGTTCTTCAACAAAGTGGAGTGTGTCGTCGATATGAACCTCGTCAGCAGGAATGACAACTGTCTCTTGAGTTGGACTCTTTTTCAGGTTCGATACATGGAATGTATCATGAACGCCATTAAGTTCAGCAGGTAAGTCCAATTTGTATGCTACAAGCCCAATCCTTTGCAGGATTCTGAAAGGGCCAATGTAACGCGGATTCAACTTCCCACGCTTCCCAAAGCGTGCCACAAACTTCCAGGGTGAAACCTTTAACAAAACCATATCCCCAACTTGAAACTCTAAAGGTTTCCTCCTTTGGTTTGCATAGCCTTTCTGTCTGTCGCGAGCTGCCTTGATGCACTCTTGAATTTGAAAGATCTTGTCTGTTTTTTCTTGAATTATTTCGGGGCCAACCAGCTGTCTGTCACCCGCATCAGCCCAGCATAGCGGTGATCGACACTTGCGTCTGTAAAGAGCTTCAAATGGTGCTGCTCCAATGCTTATGTGGTAGCTGTTGTTGTACGAAAATTCGACCAATGGTAAGTGATTGTCCCAGCTACCACCCAGGTCCATTACACATGCTCTCAGCATATCTTCCAATGTTTGAATTGTTCGTTCACTCTGGCCATCCGTTTGTGGGTGAAACGCTGTACTCAGATTTAACTGAGAACCAAATGCTTCTTGGAAGGACTGCCAAATCCTTGACACAAAGCGTCCATCTCTATCAGAGATAATCGAGAGAGGCACTCCATGGCGTGCAACAATCTCCCTCATGTATATTTCAGAAAGTTTACTCGTGTTATCCTTCTCCTTGATTGGCAGGAAGTGCACAGACTTTGTTAGATGGTCTACTATTACCCAAATTGTATCATGGCCCTTGGGTGTCTTTGGCAATTTCGTTATGAAGTCCATGGAGATCTGTTCCCATTTCCATCCGGGTATTTCAGGTTGCTGTAGAAGACCTGAAGGCTTCTGGTACTCGGCTTTAACTTTGGCGCAAGTTAAACATTTGCCAACATATACTACAACATCGCCTTTCATCCTGGGCCACCAATAGAAATCCTTAAGATCTTGGTACATTTTATCTGCTCTTGGATGAATCGAGTATCGTGACTTGTGAGCCTCATCGAAAACAACCTTTCTCAATCCTCCAAACCGAGGAACCCAAATTCGTTTCATGAAACACAAGGTTCCTTCCCCGTTTGGTACCAACTGCTTCTCCATCCCACGGAGGTATTCATTCTCGATATTCCTTTCTTTGAGAGCTTCTCTCTGTGCGGCACGAATGCGCAATGAGAGATCCGTCTGGATAATCATTTCCAAAGCCCTAACCCTTATGGGCTTACTTCTTTCCTTTCGACTTAGGCCATCAGCGACCACATTCGCTGTCACATCCCCCGACCCCATCCTGGACGGAATCGGGAGCCGCGAGCAGTCCAGTGGTACCGGTGAGTTATTTTGAAAAATATTGCAGCGGAAATTTTATCAGGACCGTGAGTTAGGAAAAATATCAGAGTTTAGAAACACCGGATTTTATTTAAATAGATGGAATAAATTCTATTGTTACAAAGGTAGCTTTTAATAAAAACAATATTTCTTAATTTGATTTAATTAATAAAATAAGCCACTTCTTGAAGTCTTTTAGTGCCGGATCCAATCCTTACTCCAATCTACTGTAATTACCTGAAACGCGTTTTAAAAAGGTTTTGTCAGCGGGAAATACTGAGTGAATCATTCAGTTTACTAAAACGACTCGGTTGTTATAATTTACAGTATGAAGAGTTTTTACATATGTTTCTGATATCTACCAACTACCCACAGTATTTGTCACTTGACCGGATCTGTGACTGTGGTCATATCACCATTGGCTGCCCCAATGAATGACGTATATCACTTAATTTTAGGTTCGCCCACCTAACGTGATAAAAACAGTAGTAATGTGCACAATACCCCACATACTGGCTGTAATTTGGTGATTACATAAACTTAATCACTGTAATTTATAATTCTGAAAATAATTTGGAGTATTGTAAAACAATTGATAAAAAGAGAATGACTCACATTATAAACATGCAGATTTATACGGCCAAAGTTTAGTCTACAGATAAGCCTTGATATATTGCAGATTTATACAGGCAGAGCTTAGCCTATTGATTTAGCCTTGTAACCTAGTGCACACGAACTAGGTAGGTAACTTAATACAACAATTACGATAACTCACGAGATCAAATTCTCACAACGAACGACAAAGTGCGATACTTAAACATCCATCGATTTAACGACGAACGACAAAGTATAACCCTAATGTGGGTGGCACTTAAACATCCATTGGATATATTGATCGGTCGGAAAATGAATCGTAATAGCGATCGAGTTAATACCCTGTATCGTAGCAGCACCCTGCTATACTAATTAGTGATTCGCGTGTGTGTAGTGGGGAGTATTTTCGGTAGTTAAACATATAGTTTAACAGAATGGAATACGTATTTCTGTAAAACCCAAATCAAACCTTAACGGTAGTCACGAGATTCGAACCTTAACGAATTTCACAAAGTATAGTCTTATTCAGACAGTACTTTGGTATCCATTTAAAGAACTCACAAAGTATAGTACTTTGGATTCCGTTTAACGAAATTCACAAAACACAGCACTTCGGCATTCGTTAGATGGTTCCTGAATCGATCGGACAGAACATCGCTTTGGTGATTATTGGTTAGAACACCAACGTATAGAGAAAAGAAGAAAGAAATGAGCAACGAAGAATGAAATCCTAAGTTCCTATTTATAGCAAGCAAGCAAGCACCTCAACAATTCTTCTGATCGATGTGGGATTTCAATTGACATGCCTACCTACCTGCTTGACATGCCTACCTACCTGCTTGACATGCCTACCTACCTGCTTGACATGCCTACCTACCTGCTTGACATGCCTACCTACTTGCTTGACATGCCTACCTACCTGCTTGACATGCCTACCTACCTGCTTGACATGCCTACCTACTTGCTTGACATGCCTACCTACCTGCTTGACATGCCTACCTACCTGCTTGACATACTTGGGTGTCTTAATTAGGGTTTCCTTATTGGATAATTATTATACTAAATATTAATTTTAGTGAGAGTTGTTACATCCTCCCCACCTTAATAAAAAATCTCGTCCTCGAGATTTGGACTATGATATTTTCTTTAGGTTTCTTCTTTTAATTAAGAAAAATAATGTATCGTGGAATGGAATCAAAAGATATTTTGAGGGGTATGAAAATTTTTAAAAAAATGATTTATAGAAACAATTGGATTCAATATTCGAAATGAACTTACTTTGATCAATTGAGGGAGATTCCGAATTGATAAATATCTATTTGTGAATGGGAGTATGGAAAATGATTTGTTAATGATTATCCGAAAATCAACATCGTTTACTTAAATGGTACTGGACAATAGAATTTAGTGTATCGTAATCTGAGTACATAATTGTACCAAGAATATGACAAATCAAACGAATGGTGTATTAATAGGATTTATTATTAGCACAGGCTACAAATGTATATGGATACTGCAAGGTATTGTTATGATAAATTTACCGTTTTCGAAATTAACTGAGAGTTTCAAGGAAACGAATCTAGATATTTCAAAAGATGAGACATTCCGATGAAAAGATATAGTTTCCAAGGTGATTATGTTTAAGCCAAAAGATATATGATCTATAGATTTTTAGAATGAATGTGAAGAACTTTTTGGAATTAGTAAAATTCTTTGTTAGAAGAAAACTTACCTTGATTGGTACCTAAGGAAGACTTAAGATTGATCGGTTCAAAATGAAATCATGAAAATGTTTTGTCAAATATTGAATTATGATATGAGAAAATCAATGTGCTGAGATGGGTGATTTGTAAGAATATATGAAAAGACAATAAAGTTAGTATATTTTTGTCTTAATACATAATTGTATTCAAATGATTTTAGTCAAAATGTTTGATTAAAGATAGGTGATATTTTGATTTACTAAATACCTTTTCCTTTTATGTTATCATAAAGTATAATAATAAATAAATATAGATAGGTTTAAAATATCAAACCCGGGGTAAATTTTGACAAAATAATGATATATTTTTTTTTATAAATAGGTTTACCCAATATCGTAGAACTCATGATTATCATTTTTAAAATCAAGTGTGTTTAATTATAAGATTTTATAATAGGGTATTTTAAATTATAAAAGTAAAATAATAAATGTTTATTTTAATATCAAGCATACTTAAATATTGGCTTGCGTAAATAACATTTGATAAATATATATATTTATAAAAGAATATTTCTATTTAATAGTTGTGAAATATTAATCAAGATGAACATTTATTTATAATATGTCTTGTTCATGAATACTTAGACAATTATTTAGATAATTTTATTCGTCCCTTTGATTGTTTTATGAAAATATGTCTTCTCTTTACAATACAAAGTATACATATTTCTATATATAATATAAAATATTTTTATATATATATAATTGAAATTTACTAAATAAGTATGATGACTTAATTTATATATATATTAAATAGTTATTATCATGGTTGGATATTGGTTAGTGCTGCCTTGTTTAAGCATAGGTGGCCAGTCCATGCCTAACTAAGGCTAGGCTATTCAATACATGCCCTTGATAATAACTCTAGTATCTAAAAATAATAATATTAATAATATTACTAATAATAAAACTAATATTAATTGCCAATAATAAATGCATAAACTTAAATGAGAGTATACTTCAAACAGAATTTTATACGTAAAAATATAAATTCTTTACCTTAATGGTTTTAACAAAAATTTTAAATACAGGAATACTATATTGGAAGTTTCTATATATAATCAATTAAATTTATATAATGTTTTTCGATCAATGATGATAAGGTAAGAAATATCACGAAAGGCTCGATTTAGGTTGTAAGGACTAAGGAATTAGGACATGAAATGGTGGATCATTATCTTAGCACATAATTGTGTTAAGATTGCTTTTTATAAAATAAATTAACAAAGCAGATTCAATATAGATAAATAAATAATTAAATCATAGATTAGCGCAATCTTCAAATTTTGTGAAAATGTCATTACAAGGTGAACGTGATCAAAGAAATAATTCAGTGAAGTCGAAGGCCAAGAAAGCATGTTATAGTTCAAGAGAATCGAAATGCTTGTTGGGATTATTCCGAATTCGAATATGATGGCTTAAAATATCATATGGGACTTTGAATTGAATACGGATTGCGAGCAAGTTGACTGGGTTTGGATAAAAACGAGTTTTAATAAGGAAGTTCGGACATGATCACAACAGAAATCATGTATACTCTTCAAAAGAAAATCGAGTTTTTTCAAGAAATTCATTGATTCGATATTAAAGAGTCATCGCTTTGTAAAAACGCGGTTTACAATGAAAAGATCAAGTATAACTAAATGATATTTGAGCTTTTGATAAAACAACAAATTGGAATGATGCCCTCTTATGGTCTTCATAATTCAAATGAACCACATGCGTAACAAACAATGCATGTGTAGCGTGTGGATTTATCAAGAAATGAAATGAATCAATATTTGCTACTACGAAAGATATCTTTATGGTATGATGATCATTAAAAGAAGTAGAAACACGAAAGTCAACTTATTTATAGGCAGAAGTCAGAATTGCAATGAAAGAAATATAAGAACTTTATCTGAAATCTCGTGTGATAACCTTTGTTAAGTGGACATTACCAAGGAATGTCGAATGAAATGAAATGAAATAGGGGATTTGCAAAGGTAGATGACTTCTTTTGTAGTGCCAATAATTATGATTATAATTAGACTGTGCACCGATGGTTGTGAAATATTGTTCCAACGTACCTCAGCGATATTGTGATCGTTTGTAAGATCATGTGGCAAAGTGCCGTTTTTTTATTAGGAGTTCTTTTACTGACGGAATTAGTATTGGTATCATCGTGCCTAATTTATATTTTCCAAAGGTCTTGCCTTGGAAGTCATGTGTGATAAACTTCGACGCCCGTGGATATATATAATTTAAGTTTTATGTGTTTTCTTGTGCATTAGCACAACTTTAGATGTTTCTTACTTGCATTAATAGTTTATGATAACGCATTGGTAATTCTTATATTTTTGATGGTGTTCCAATTTATAGAGTTTCCATTGTTTATTTTTTCACATGAACTACGAGACAAATGATCAAACGAAATAATGTTTGATATTGGAAAAGAGATTCCTAATAAAGAAATCTAGACACATATGCTTGTGTTTTATTCCTAATCGACTTTTGGAATTCCTTATAGATACACATATCTATATAATTATATATTTCACATGCTGTAATATACATACCTTCTATAAGATCAATGTATTTAGCAGATTCATATTTCCAAAAACAAGTCAAATATCTGGTCATGATTTTATATAGGGGAATCTTGTCACTGATTTGACATATTATTTACCCCGTCTTATCCGGTTCGCGCCGGAGAGGTAACTTCAGTATATCCAGACAAGCTGGAGAGTCTGCTACTCTATACCCAGTTTTGCCGGAGAAAATTTTCTACTTCCCATAAATAGTATCTTTTCAAGATTTTTTTTTTAAAAGTGCCTCTTTTATTAGGACTTTTATCCAGAATCAAGGAAATTTGTATTTCCCTAACATATCTTATTCTCGACCAAATAATATCAATAAGCAAGAAGCAATTACGTGCTATTGCCTGCTAATCGTCATTTTTATGGAATACCAATATCCATTACATTGTACTTATATAAGTAATTTTCCTTAAAGTTTATTTAAGGCAAAATTCTTAAGTTCAAGTCTAAATATCATCAGGAGTGCTATCAGATAATATTAAGCTTCTAATTTTCCGTTTAAACTTAGGTATTATTATAACACCTAATTGCGTAAACAAGTAGCTTAGCTTATACTAAGGCATCTTTTCTTATGTTCAAGTCTAACTGCTATCGGCTGTGCTACCATTTAACAGTAATCTCCTAACTCTTTTTATTAAGCTTAAGTATTATTATCACAACACTTATAGGCTTAAAGCAGTGGCTCTGATACCTCCTTCTGTCACGTCCCCCGACCCCATCCTGGACGGAATCGGGAGCCGCGAGCAGTCCAGTGGTACCGGTGAGTTATTTTGAAAAATATTGCAGCGGAAATTTTATCAGGACCGTGAGTTAGGAAAAATATCAGAGTTTAGAAACACCGGATTTTATTTAAATAGATGGAATAAATTCCATTGTTACAAAGGTAGCTTTTAATAAAAACAATATTTCTTAATTTGATTTAATTAATAAAATAAGCCACTTCTTGAAGTCTTTTAGTGCCGGATCCAATCCTTACTCCAATCTACTGTAATTACCTGAAACGCGTTTTAAAAAGGTTTTGTCAGTGGGAAATACTGAGTGAATCATTCAGTTTACTAAAACGACTCGGTTGTTATAATTTACAGTATGAAGAGTTTTTACATATGTTTCTGATATCTACCAACTACCCACAGTATTTGTCACTTGACCGGATCTGTGACTGTGGTCATATCACCATTGGCTGCCCCAATGAATGACGTATATCACTTAATTTTAGGTTCGCCCACCTAACGTGATAAAAACAGTAGTAATGTGCACAATACCCCACATACTGGCTGTAATTTGGTGATTACATAAACTTAATCACTGTAATTTATAATTCTGAAAATAATTTGGAGTATTGTAAAACAATTGATAAAAAGAGAATGACTCACATTATAAACATGCAGATTTATACGGCCAAAGTTTAGTCTACAGATAAGCCTTGATATATTGCAGATTTATACAGGCAGAGCTTAGCCTATTGATTTAGCCTTGTAACCTAGTGCACACGAACTAGATAGGTAACTTAATACAACAATTACGATAACTCACGAGATCAAATTCTCACAACGAACGACAAAGTGCGATACTTAAACATCCATCGATTTAACGACGAACGACAAAGTATAACCCTAATGTGGGTGGCACTTAAACATCCATTGGATATATTGATCGGTCGGAAAATGAATCGTAATAGCGATCGAGTTAATACCCTGTATCGTAGCAGCACCCTGCTATACTAATTAGTGATTCGCGTGTGTGTAGTGGGGAGTATTTTCGGTAGTTAAACATATAGTTTAACAGAATGGAATACGTATTTGTGTAAAACCCAAATCAAACCTTAACGGTAGTCACGAGATTCGAACCTTAACGAATTTCACAAAGTATAGTCTTATTCAGACAGTACTTTGGTATCCATTTAATGAACTCACAAAGTATAGTACTTTGGATTCCGTTTAACGAAATTCACAAAGCACAGCACTTCGGCATTCGTTAGATGGTTCCTGAATCGATCGGACAGAACATCGCTTTGGTGATTATTGGTTAGAACACCAACGTATAGAGAAAAGAAGAAAGAAATGAGCAACGAAGAATGAAATCCTAAGTTCCTATTTATAGCAAGCAAGCAAGCACCTCAACAATTCTTCTGATCGATGTGGGATTTCAATTGACATGCCTACCTACCTGCTTGACATGCCTACCTACCTGCTTGACATGCCTACCTACCTGCTTGACATGCCTACCTACCTGCTTGACATGCCTACCTACCTGCTTGACATGCCTACCTACCTGCTTGACATGCCTACCTACCTGCTTGACATGCCTACCTACCTGCTTGACATGCCTACCTACCTGCTTGACATGCCTACCTACCTGCTTGACATACTTGGGTGTCTTAATTAGGGTTTCCTTATTGGATAATTATTATACTAAATATTAATTTTAGTGAGAGTTGTTACATCCTCCCCACCTTAATAAAAAATCTCGTCCTCGAGATTTGGACTATGATATTTTCTTTAGGTTTCTTCTTTTAATTAAGAAAAATAATGTATCGTGGAATGGAATCAAAAGATATTTTGAGGGGTATGAAAATTTTTAAAAAAATGATTTATAGAAACAATTGGATTCAATATTCGAAATGAACTTACTTTGATCAATTGAGGGAGATTCCGAATTGATAAATATCTATTTGTGAATGGGAGTATGGAAAATGATTTGTTAATGATTATCCGAAAATCAACATCGTTTACTTAAATGGTACTGGACAATAGAATTTAGTGTATCGTAATCTGAGTACATAATTGTACCAAGAATATGACAAATCAAACGAATGGTGTATTAATAGGATTTATTATTAGCACAGGCTACAAATGTATATGGATACTGCAAGGTATTGTTATGATAAATTTACCGTTTTCGAAATTAACTGAGAGTTTCAAGGAAACGAATCTAGATATTTCAAAAGATGAGACATTCCGATGAAAAGATATAGTTTCCAAGGTGATTATGTTTAAGCCAAAAGATATATGATCTATAGATTTTTAGAATGAATGTGAAGAACTTTTTGGAATTAGTAAAATTCTTTGTTAGAAGAAAACTTACCTTGATTGGTACCTAAGGAAGACTTAAGATTGATCGGTTCAAAATGAAATCATGAAAATGTTTTGTCAAATATTGAATTATGATATGAGAAAATCAATGTGCTGAGATGGGTGATTTGTAAGAATATATGAAAAGACAATAAAGTTAGTATATTTTTGTCTTAATACATAATTGTATTCAAATGATTTTAGTCAAAATGTTTGATTAAAGATAGGTGATATTTTGATTTACTAAATACCTTTTCCTTTTATGTTATCATAAAGTATAATAATAAATAAATATAGATAGGTTTAAAATATCAAACCCGGGGTAAATTTTGACAAAATAATGATATATTTTTTTTTATAAATAGGTTTACCCAATATCGTAGAACTCATGATTATCATTTTTAAAATCAAGTGTGTTTAATTATAAGATTTTATAATAGGGTATTTTAAATTATAAAAGTAAAATAATAAATGTTTATTTTAATATCAAGCATACTTAAATATTGGCTTGCGTAAATAACATTTGATAAATATATATATTTATAAAAGAATATTTCTATTTAATAGTTGTGAAATATTAATCAAGATGAACATTTATTTATAATATGTCTTGTTCATGAATACTTAGACAATTATTTAGATAATTTTATTCGTCCCTTTGATTGTTTTATGAAAATATGTCTTCTCTTTACAATACAAAGTATACATATTTCTATATATAATATAAAATATTTTTATATATATATAATTGAAATTTACTAAATAAGTATGATGACTTAATTTATATATATATTAAATAGTTATTATCATGGTTGGATATTGGTTAGTGCTGCCTTGTTTAAGCATAGGTGGCCAGTCCATGCCTAACTAAGGCTAGGCTATTCAATACATGCCCTTGATAATAACTCTAGTATCTAAAAATAATAATATTAATAATATTACTAATAATAAAACTAATATTAATTGCCAATAATAAATGCATAAACTTAAATGAGAGTATACTTCAAACAGAATTTTATACGTAAAAATATAAATTCTTTACCTTAATGGTTTTAACAAAAATTTTAAATACAGGAATACTATATTGGAAGTTTCTATATATAATCAATTAAATTTATATAATGTTTTTCGATCAATGATGATAAGGTAAGAAATATCACGAAAGGCTCGATTTAGGTTGTAAGGACTAAGGAATTAGGACATGAAATGGTGGATCATTATCTTAGCACATAATTGTGTTAAGATTGCTTTTTATAAAATAAATTAACAAAGCAGATTCAATATAGATAAATAAATAATTAAATCATAGATTAGCGCAATCTTCAAATTTTGTGAAAATGTCATTACAAGGTGAACGTGATCAAAGAAATAATTCAGTGAAGTCGAAGGCCAAGAAAGCATGTTATAGTTCAAGAGAATCGAAATGCTTGTTGGGATTATTCCGAATTCGAATATGATGGCTTAAAATATCATATGGGACTTTGAATTGAATACGGATTGCGAGCAAGTTGACTGGGTTTGGATAAAAACGAGTTTTAATAAGGAAGTTCGGACATGATCACAACAGAAATCATGTATACTCTTCAAAAGAAAATCGAGTTTTTTCAAGAAATTCATTGATTCGATATTAAAGAGTCATCGCTTTGTAAAAACGCGGTTTACAATGAAAAGATCAAGTATAACTAAATGATATTTGAGCTTTTGATAAAACAACAAATTGGAATGATGCCCTCTTATGGTCTTCATACTTCAAATGAACCACATGCGTAACAAACAATGCATGTGTAGCGTGTGGATTTATCAAGAAATGAAATGAATCAATATTTGCTACTACGAAAGATATCTTTATGGTATGATGATCATTAAAAGAAGTAGAAACACGAAAGTCAACTTATTTATAGGCAGAAGTCAGAATTGCAATGAAAGAAATATAAGAACTTTATCTGAAATCTCGTGTGATAACCTTTGTTAAGTGGACATTACCAAGGAATGTCGAATGAAATGAAATGAAATAGGGGATTTGCAAAGGTAGATGACTTCTTTTGTAGTGCCAATAATTATGATTATAATTAGACTGTGCACCGATGGTTGTGAAATATTGTTCCAACGTACCTCAGCGATATTGTGATCGTTTGTAAGATCATGTGGCAAAGTGCCGTTTTTTTATTAGGAGTTCTTTTACTGACGGAATTAGTATTGGTATCATCGTGCCTAATTTATATTTTCCAAAGGTCTTGCCTTGGAAGTCATGTGTGATAAACTTCGACGTCCGTGGATATATATAATTTAAGTTTTATGTGTTTTCTTGTGCATTAGCACAACTTTAGATGTTTCTTACTTGCATTAATAGTTTATGATAACGCATTGGTAATTCTTATATTTTTGATGGTGTTCCAATTTATAGAGTTTCCATTGTTTATTTTTTCACATGAACTACGAGACAAATGATCAAACGAAATAATGTTTGATATTGGAAAAGAGATTCCTAATAAAGAAATCTAGACACATATGCTTGTGTTTTATTCCTAATCGACTTTTGGAATTCCTTATAGATATACATATCTATATAATTATATATTTCACATGCTGTAATATACATACCTTCTATAAGATCAATGTATTTAGCAGATTCATATTTCCAAAAACAAGTCAAATATCTGGTCATGATTTTATATAGGGGAATCTTGTCACTGATTTGACATATTATTTACCCCGTCTTATCCGGTTCGCGCCGGAGAGGTAACTTCAGTATATCCAGACAAGCTGGAGAGTCTGCTACTCTATACCCAGTTTTGCCGGAGAAAATTTTCTACTTCCCATAAATAGTATCTTTTCAAGATTTTTTTTTTAAAAGTGCCTCTTTTATTAGGACTTTTATCCAGAATCAAGGAAATTTGTATTTCCCTAACATATCTTATTCTCGACCAAATAATATCAATAAGCAAGAAGCAATTACGTGCTATTGCCTGCTAATCGTCATTTTTATGGAATACCAATATCCATTACATTGTACTTATATAAGTAATTTTCCTTAAAGTTTATTTAAGGCAAAATTCTTAAGTTCAAGTCTAAATATCATCAGGAGTGCTATCAGATAATATTAAGCTTCTAATTTTCCGTTTAAACTTAGGTATTATTATAACACCTAATTGCGTAAACAAGTAGCTTAGCTTATACTAAGGCATCTTTTCTTATGTTCAAGTCTAACTGCTATCGGCTGTGCTACCATTTAACAGTACTCTCCTAACTCTTTTTATTAAGCTTAAGTATTATTATCACAACACTTATAGGCTTAAAGCAGTGGCTCTGATACCTCCTTCTGTCACGTCCCCCGACCCCATCCTGGACGGAATCGGGAGCCGCGAGCAGTCCAGTGGTACCGGTGAGTTATTTTGAAAAATATTGCAGCGGAAATTTTATCAGGACCGTGAGTTAGGAAAAATATCAGAGTTTAGAAACCCCGGATTTTATTTAAATAGATGGAATAAATTCCATTGTTACAAAGGTAGCTTTTAATAAAAACAATATTTCTTAATTTGATTTAATTAATAAAATAAGCCACTTCTTGAAGTCTTTTAGTGCCGGATCCAATCCTTACTCCAATCTACTGTAATTACCTGAAACGCGTTTTAAAAAGGTTTTGTCAGCGGGAAATACTGAGTGAATCATTCAGTTTACTAAAATGACTCGGTTGTTATAATTTACAGCATTAAGAGTTTTTACATATGTTTCTGATATCTACCAACTACCCACAGTATTTGTCACTCGACCGGATCTGTGACTGTGGTCATATCACCATTGGCTGCCCCAATGAATGATGTATATCACTTAATTTTAGGTTCGTCCACCTAACGTGATAAAAACAATAGTAATGTGCACAATACCCCACATACTGGCTGTAATTTGGTGATTACATAAACTTAATCACTGTAATTTATAATTCTGAAAATAATTTGGAGTATTGTAAAACAATTGATAAAAAGAGAATGACTCACATTATAAACATGCAGATTTATACGGCCAAAGTTTAGTCTACAGATAAGCCTTGATATATTGCAGATTTATACAGGCAGAGCTTAGCCTATTGATTTAGCCTTGTAACCTAGTGCACACGAACTAGGTAGGTAACTTAATACAACAATTACGATAACTCACGAGATCAAATTCTCACAACGAACGACAAAGTGCGATACTTAAACATCCATCGATTTAACGACGAACGACAAAGTATAACCCTAATGTGGGTGGCACTTAAACATCCATTGGATATATTGATCGGTCGGAAAATGAATCGTAATAGCGATCGAGTTAATACCCTGTATCGTAGCAGCACCCTGCTATACTAATTAGTGATTTGCGTGTGTGTAGTGGGGAGTATTTTCGGTAGTTAAACATATAGTTTAACAGAATGGAATACGTATTTGTGTAAAACCCAAATCAAACCTTAACGGTAGTCACGAGATTCGAACCTTAACGAATTTCACAAAGTATAGTCTTATTCAGACAGTACTTTGGTATCCATTTAATGAACTCACAAAGTATAGTACTTTGGATTCCGTTTAACGAAATTCACAAAGCACAGCACTTCGGCATTCGTTAGATGGTTCCTGAATCGATCGGACAGAACATCGCTTTGGTGATTATTGGTTAGAACACCAACGTATAGAGAAAAGAAGAAAGAAATGAGCAACGAAGAATGAAATCCTAAGTTCCTATTTATAGCAAGCAAGCAAGCACCTCAACAATTCTTCTGATCGATGTGGGATTTCAATTGACATGCCTACCTACCTGCTTGACATGCCTACCTACTTGCTTGACATGCCTACCTACCTGCCTGACATGCCTACCTACTTGCTTGACATGCCTACCTACCTGCTTGACATGCCTACCTACCTGCTTGACATGCCTACCTACTTGCTTGACATGCCTACCTACTTGCTTGACATGCCTACCTACTTGCTTGACATGCCTACCTACCTGCTTGACATGCCTACCTACCTGCTTGACATGCCTACCTACCTGCTTGACATACTTGGGTGTCTTAATTAGGGTTTCCTTATTGAATAATGATTATACTAAATATTAATTTTAGTGAGAGTTGTTACATTCGCCTTCCCTGGATGATACTTGATTTCACAGTCGTAATCGTTCAATAGCTAGTGTCTCTGTCTCATGTTAAGTTCTTTTTGATAAAAAATGTGCCGTAAGCTCTTGTGATCAGTGAAGATTGCACATCTTGTGCCATACAAATAATGTCGCCAGATCTTCAGCGCAAATAGCACCGCGCCTAACTCCAAGTCATGCGTGGTATAATTTTTCTCGTGTACCTTCAGCTGGCGCGAAGCATAGGCTATGACTTTCTGTCGCTGCATCAACACGCAGCCTAAACCCTGACGCGAGGCGTCACAATATACCACGAAGTCGTCCGTGCCTTCGGGTAGAGCTAAAATCGGTGCGTCACAAAGCTTATTTTTCAACAACTGAAACGCTTCTTCTTGCTTGTCGCTCCAATCAAACTTCTTGTCTTTCTGTGTGAGTGCGGTCAGAGGTTGAGCGATTTTAGAAAAATCCTCAATGAACCTTCGATAATAACCAGCCAACCCTAAGAACTGTCGAATCTCGGTTGGCGTCTTTGGAGTCTCCCAATTCTTGATTGCTTCAATCTTTGTAGGATCCACATAGATCCCATTTCCATTAACCACATGTCCAAGAAACTGGACTTCGCGTAACCAAAACTCACATTTCGAGAACTTAGCGTACAACCTCTCCTTTTTAAGTAGCTCTAAAATAGCTCTTAAATGCTGTTCGTGCTCATCCTTAGTCTTCGAGTAGATCAAAATATCGTCAATGAATACGATTATGAACTTGTCGAGGTACGGCTTGCAGACTCTGTTCATCAAGTCCATGAAAACTGCTGGTGCGTTTGTTAGCCCAAACGGCATAACCAGGAACTCATAATGTCCATATCGAGTTCTAAAAGCAGTCTTGGGAATACTTTCCTCTTGTATCCTCAGTTGATGGTAACCTAATCGTAGATCGATCTTCGAGTAGAAACTTGAACCTTGTAGTTGATCGAACAGGTCATCGATCCTTGGCAAAGGATATCTGTTTTTGATAGTCAACTTATTAAGCTCGCGGTAGTCTATACACATACGAAAACTACCATCCTTCTTCTTAACGAACAAAACTGGAGCTCCCCAAGGCGAGAAGCTTGGTCTGATGAATCCCTTGTCTAGCAACTCCTGAAGTTGCGTCGACAACTCCTGCATCTCTGACGGTGCAAGTCTATAAGGTGCCTTAGCCACCAGCGCGGCGCCTGGGACTAAGTCAATATGAAACTCGACTTGTTTTTGTGGTGGCAATCCTGGCAGGTCTTCTGGAAAGGCTTCAGGATATTCCATTACGACAGGAATGTCTTCTATCTTTGGCTCAGTGGCTTCCTTATTCACGATGTGTGCCAAGAAGGCAACACATCCCTTCTTCAAACATTTCCTAGCCTTCAGGCAACTGATGATCCTTAAGGGCGTATCACGCTTCTCTCCGTGAACAACAATCGTGTCTCCATCGGCCATTGGGATGCGGATGGTCTTTTCGTGACAAACCACCTCGGCTTTGTTGCTAGACAGCCAATCCATCCCTACTACCACGTCGAAGCTTTCCAATTTGACTGGTAGTAGATCCAAAGTGAACTCATGTTCTCCCAATCCGATCACACATCCTCTAATAACTTCATTTGTTTCAACTAGCTTTCCATTAGCCAGTTCGATCGAGTACGGAACGTCTAACTTACTAGCAGTTAACCCAAGCATATTCTTAAATTCTAACGATACAAAGCTATAATAGGCACCAGTATCAAACAGAACAGATGCATAGCGTTGGTTTATAGGGAAAGTACTAGTGACAACATTCGGGTCCTGGCGTGCTTCCCTAGCTCCAATGTTGAATACCCTTCCACGAGCTTGGTTGAGCTTAGGGCATTCCTTTTTAAATTGTCCGACTTCTCTGCAGTTGAAACATCCCGGTCCTAGCATGTTACCATTACCACCTTGAGCATTGTTTGCTCCCCGATTCCCAGTTTGGTTTCCAACATTTCCCCGATTACCATTTCCACCATTGCGATTCCCATTTATGTTCCCACCGCGATTGTTGTTACCAAAACCTCTATGACCATTGTTTCCACGACCAGCACCTGTGCCAGCCCAGCAAGTATTCTTCGAATGGCCCTCCTTACCAAAAGACTCGCATCTTCTCAACCTGCACTAGCCCGAGTGATGGTACAGGCATATGTCACATTTGGGCAAAGCGCCCATGTAACCCTTCCCCTTGCTTTCGACACCAGTTTCCGGTGTGTTTGATTCACCTTTCTTGCTCACGCTGTTGGTTCCTTGCTTGAAGTTGGAAAACTTCCGTTTGTTTTCACCAGACGACTCCACATGAGTCTCTTTCTTTTTCTGATCATCATTCAAAAACTTATTTAGCCTGATGGCTTCTTCAGTCAGTGATATGCTCAGATCGATGGCTTCAGTAATGGTTGCCGGTTTCGACGTCGTAACCATGCTCATAATCTGAGGTGCTAATCCCCAGATGAAACGTTCCACACGCTTGAATTCGGGCATGAGCATGTACGGCACTACATGGGATAGATCATGGAACCTTTGAACATACTCAGCGATATTTGGGCCTTCCATCTTTAAGTTCCAAAATTCTGTTTCCAATTTCTGGATCTCAGCTCTAGAGCAATACTTCTTGCGCATCAGCTCTTTTAGTTCAGTCCAAGTCATGGCGTATGCTGCAGCCTCTCCTAAGGTTTGAACTTGGAGGTTCCACCATGATAGGGCACCATCAGTAAAAAGCCCAGAGATGTATGTAACTTGTTGTCCCGACGCACATTTGCTCATTCTTATTGTCGTTTCCGTCTTTTCATTCCAACAGGTAAAAGCCACGGCACCTCTAGTGCCATCAAAGTTTAGCGGCTTGCAATCTAAGAATTGCTTGAAAGTACACCCTGTACAAGCAATGTCATTTGCAGGAATTATTAGCAATTGCACATGAAATGTCCAAATATAGTGTAATGTGTCTCCAGTGACTTATCATTACCATTTGGAGGGTTGTTGTTGTTGTTATTGTTGTTGGAGGTACTTGTGTCATTTTGGGAGGCCGCGTACTGCGCTATAGCTGCAGCAATTATCCCTTGGAGTTCCGCCTGGGTAGTAGGCATGCGTGCTTCGCGTCGTGGGGGCATCTTCTATAAGATGTTTCATATTGGTCAGGTCATAGTAGGTATAATAAGCATGCATATGTAGTAACATTCATCATCCACATAACATCTCGTGTTATAATCATAAAACAAATAATTTAACAAAGTATGTAATGAGAATACTGCGATTGAGTTTTCATATCATCAAGACCATAATACAGTGTTTACAAGTTTTTCCTAATGTATCGTACAACCCAAAAGAGACTAAGGGTCACAATGCCCTTGTCTGAACTGTCTAGACAAGTACAACAAGCAAAAATCAAATATCCAAAGTCATGATGTCAAAAGGTGGTCTTCAAAATGCTGTATAGTCTGGCTCAGTCGCTGTCTTGTCGTCAAAAGTAATCACTACCTGCAATAAACCAAAAGTAGCTATGCTGATGGCGGCGGAGGAGGTGGAAAGCGAGAGAAAAGCAACCGGCGCAAATGCACCAAGTCTTCCTCAAGAGCATAGGCGAAACGCAACAGGTAAGCTACCTGCTGGTCAAGAGGAAGGAAACGAATATCTGAATCATGGAGTGATGGAAAAGGAGCGGGTGGTGCTGCAAACGGGGTCTGGCAGTGGCATGGAGGACGTGGAGCTCTCTCCGACTCATGAATACGTCAACTCATGGCGTCCTGCTGTAGCTGCAGTGACGTAAGTATGTCCTCAGTATAGTATCCGACGTGAAATGGGTGATAAGGGTCGAATAATGGCATAACATGGGGCGATGACCATAGAAATGGCTCGCTCATCGGAGCTGAAAGTGCATAAGTAGTGTGCGGGGTAGATGTGAACGGTAAAGTAGTATGGGGAAACTGAGACGTGACAGGTACAGAAGACGACGTAGGTGGAACAAAACCAGGATAAGGAATCTGCGGTATAAACTGGCCATCTCCTGACATAAATGGTACGTGGCCAAAAGGCTGCCTCGACGATCCCTCCTCAGGTCGTGGCGGAGGAATGTCCTGAAGGAAAGTAATCGGAAGATCGGTACGATGGGTATCAGATGGGATATCAAGTGGTGCAGTAACAGGTGCGGTAGGGGGAGTGACTGGTATCACATACGGAGGGTAGTCATCCTCCTCGATCCACCCATTATGGGTGTCCGCATAACGAGGGTCTATATGAGTAGCAAAAGGTGCATGATCAGTATGCACAGGGCTGAATCAGGAAATAATGGTGCAATGACTGGTAACTCAAAAAAGACGGGGTCAGGCAGAGGTGCCATGACTGGAATCTCCATGACTGGTGGTGGTATGGCAGGAACATCAATAACTGGTGGTACAAAAACGGGAGCATCTGCATGAACAGGGTCAAGAGTAGGAACGGGCTCTGGAACTATGTCGGGCTCTGGATCGACAGGAGTAGGGTGATGATCAGCAGGCATATCAAGGATCTGACCATCAGGGAGTACAGGAGCTTCAACAGGCTACTCCTCGAGGACCATCTCGTCCTCCTACTCTAAATCGTGATCAAATGGAAAAACAGGGTCAAACTCGTCCTTCATCTCTATATCCTCATCATCGTCAATACGAGGGATGAAACCGAATCCCAACGGTGGAATAGAGGAAGCTACCGACTCAAAAGAACCTGAGACTGACGAATCAGGATGAACCTCCATATTAGGAATCTCAACCAACGGAAGAGCGACGTTATCCGCCATCGGGGCCCCGCTATCATGGTCGCCCTCAGGGGGACCCTAAAAAAGATCGACGTTGTCATCTGACACTACATCAAGAGGAAAATCCTCGACGGGAAATGCAGCGAGTGGAATAGGAGCAGGGATCTCCGCAAGAGGTAGATCCCCGGCTGGAATACCATCAGTTAGCTGTATGTCGTCACCGAAATCTGGTAGCGCGAATGGCTGAAATCCATCATCGTCCATACTGTCCGTGTCCGATGTGTAGACCTCCGGGTCTGAGGCTATCTCGTCATCAGAGGTAATGGCCATAGGGTCGATCGTGTTGGACACTCCACTATCAGAAGATGCCATGGTGTCTGTAACACAGCCACACCATATGCACATAAATCAGGTAAGCATGTAAACAAATAGCAATGTAATCATGTATGCATCCTAGTCTTCCCAGACTATCCCTCCCAATCTCTAAGACTGAACTCCCTAGTCTCTCAGACTACATCCCTGGTCTCTAAGACCAAACCTTTCCCAGTCTCTAAGACTCAAATTTTCCCCAGCCTCTAAGGCTGAACTCCCTCAGTCTCTAAGACTGAATTATAGCCTTTGAAATGTGTATTTGTGCCTTTTTGTTTGTAAAAATGTTTTGTATCCTAGATCTGGACATTTAGTGTATGTAATGTAAAAAAAATGTTTTGAAAACATTTTCGTGAGAGCCCTAGTGATCATAGTCTAGACTCGAGAAGGAATCCTAGTTCGCTATGATCGAGGCTCTGATACCAAGCTGTCACACCCTGGCTTTTGCGGAAGCGTGGATTTATTTGGTGTGACTTCGTAATACCATAGCAATAATCACAACAATGCTATATGATAAAAATATGTGATGTTCATCCATTCATGCCGTTTAGAAAATGCACAACAACAATTGTCTTAAAATGTCAACCGAAATACAATACAACCCATGACTTGTTTAAAATGAGTTCATAAGACTCAACGAAAGACTACCAACAAAACAAGGATTTTAGACATGCAACTCGTCCAGGAAGGAGTTGCGCTTCCCAAACCTACGACCCTGGATGACATCCTTATTTAGTGCGCAGCCAACATGCATCACCTGCCAGATCCGACTAATTCCCTGAAATACATGTAGCTAAAAAAATATCAACAAAAAGTTGAGCGAGTTCATGTGTATGTGAGTCTGTATAAACCTTTGAAATGCGTCTGTATGTATGAAAACCCTGGTATGTAGCAATTAAGGAAACATAAAATAAAAGAGATCACCAATGGGTTGCAAAGCCACTGGTATGTGTGAAACGGTGCAGGAAGTACTCAAACCTAGCAAATTTGTACCGGGCCTCCAGCTGTAAGACACAGTCACCACTATGGGCCTCCCCGGCCTCATGGGTGTGGGCTCGCTACACCCAAATAGATCTATCACTCATGTCCCTCGGTCCAACGCCGAGGATTAATGGCCTTAAGTGTTATACCCACCTTTCACATGATCTAAGCGTCTAAACCCTCCTTAAGCTAACCATACCATTTATAAAAGCGTCTGTAAATTGTAACATGTATTTCACCCCCGAAGTGTAAAACTGAAAACAGTTAAAAGAAAAGGGGGACATGAACTCACCGTAGTGCGTCTTGAATCGAATCTCAAACTCTGTCCGCTACACGACAACTTACAACGTGTTAATGTCTATTAGACGAACGACCGTGCCTTGGCTTAGAGTTTAGTATTTTGAGTCACGTTTCTTATATTGTTCCGCGTGATAATTATTTGTCAAAATAGTTAATATTTTAACTTAATCATATGTCATGTTGGGATATTTGTTCGTTCAATGTTCTAGTAACTCTTGTCTAGAAAATATTTACTAAGTGTTGGATTTTCGGAAAATTTCGCCATGGTCTCCTTTGTAAATGGAGGTGTCCATGCTTAATAGCATATCATTTTCTTTTACATATATCCCGTAGATTGTTCTCAAATAACCAACCCGACATTTAGACATGCAAAGCATTACTTATGTTGTTTCAGCTTTATTAATCAAAACTGGACTGTTTTCGAGGATTTTTATAAAATAGTTAACCTTCTCCAAAAATTCCCAAATTTTTACAGATTGTCTCACACGATCCATGTTTTATTTTGTAAAAATACCGAGGTCCAGTTCATTACCAATATTTTATAGAAATTCATTTACCCGACTACAATCAAATTTGTTACTTTCTGATTGCAGTCTACGGAATAATTCACTAAAAATTAATCGTAAGTCCGATCGACGAAATTCCAGTTGGAGGATCACCGCGACAACAGTGACCATCTACAGTAAAATTCCATGAGCTGTTTCTGCTCGTTTTTTAAGTTATGACTCCGAATACAACACACTTTTTCTGCAGTAAAAACACAGCTTGAGCTGCTGTCCAAAAACAGTCCTTTAAAAATAGTAAACGACCTCGAAAAAATACGATTCTAGTACCATTTGATCGGTTGTTCAAAAATACATAATTTAGGCTTCAGAAAATTAGTTTTCGATTTATAATGGTCCAGTTACAGCCTGTTGAAGTCGGCTGAAAATGTAAATCAGCATGTTTCTTGTTCATATTTCTTGTTTAAACTTTTTAGTGTTCTTGTAAATTTCATCATACTACATATCTTGACTAAGAACAAAATGAAGCAAGGTGTAAGACTTACTACTAGCACAAGGATAGGGTAGAAATTCTAGTGTGAAGATGATGGGAAAAGATGATGAAAAAGACTAGAACAAAGCTCCTTTGAATGCCCTTCAACTTGCAACCTCCATGGATCACCTTCAAAGCTTTGAATGGGACTTGATAATGAAGAAGATGGTGATGTGAAGTGGTGGTGATGGTTTTGGCTATGGGGAGCCGAAAATGAGAGAGAGAGTGAGTGAGGAGTGAGAGTGAATGGAAGGTGGTGATGATATAAGGTGCATTGGAACTCACTAAGCCACCCTAGGCAATCCTAGAGAAATGATTACTTAGATTTTTGGTCAACCACAATTAAGAAAAAAAAAATAAAATCCAAACAAAATATATGGTGATGATGATGGCCGAGATTTGCTGGGGGGGGGGGGTGGTAAATTGTAAAATTTGATAATTAGTGGGTAAATAATTAGGAGGTTAAGGGTATTTTCTAGAATAGTGAGTGTATGTCATGTTCCTATAGTGTGTGGGGATTTTTGTGACCATAATTATTTACGAATAATGAAGTAATGTTTCTGACAAAATTTTGATGTCCCGGGTAATGTCCGGTTGTTCGGTTACGTATCGTTCCGTTAAAGTGTTAAATTGTACCGCATTGTGTCTTTTATGCATCTTTTTATAACGAATTTAATTTCCAACACTTAGGAAAGCGTTCAGGACCATTTAGTCGATTCTCTGTATAATACGAGTGTGTTAAAAGCTGAATTGTTGCTGAAAATGCAGAATTCTGTACTTAAAATGAGTTTTAGGCACTTTCCGGCACTCAAACTATCACCTAGTGACACAGTCTTATGGTCCTCACTTCCCTACACTCCATACTCGTGTAGTACCATGTCCCTTGCTCATACTGGCCTCAATATAGTGTCTGTCTATGTGCTGGCATTGTCAGCACGTGTCTGAGTTATCCGCTCACTATGCTAACTGTGCTTTGTGCATCAAGTTTGTCACTAAGAGTCTGTATAAAATAAGTGGAGTGACTGCATGTGAAGGGATGCACATGTATGTATGTAACATAAATCAGTAAGCAGTTTAAAGTGTCAGTTGTAATCAAGCACAGTCATTAAGCACATAATTAAAGTTAATTAATTTGTACAGTACCTGTAATTGTGAGGGTTGTCACAATAGGTACATGCTGTATATAATTTTTAAGTAGTGTAAGAAAATATAAACCATAAAAACTGTTAAATATATATCTCAATAAAAATAAATTATGTATATAAAAACATGTCATACCAGTTTCAAAGATTCTGGGTTATCAAGAAACTTGACAAATGTAGTATACATGATAAAACCTGAATCAGTAAAGATGTTAAAAGATTGAAATTAAAAAGTTGGCTTCGAAGATGAACATTATTTTTTGTATTAACAGAGTATCTACTGAAATTAATCATAGAAACAGAGTATGAGTTAAAATTTTTCTGCAAATAATAACTGTTATGGGTGAAATTCTGAGCCCATATCCTGGGAAATATCTTGAGTTGTATCTTGATTATGTAATGTTTGTTCATATCCGGGATGCTCATTCAGGATATTGGTAACATCCTGAATGGTATCCTCAGGATTACTAACGGATTGTGTGCAGGAGTACGAGTTCAAGTGCCCAACGTTCGCGAAGACCCTTTCTCCGGGAGACTCGGTCTAAGTCGTTCAAATAAAGACGTTGAAGCCGCTTTACCCGACCTGCATCGTTATTAATGGAATATCCGGGAGCATCCCATATTTATAGGAATTTTAGTTTGTATTTAGTAACTATAAATAGGTGGGTATACCAGATCGAATAGATCATCACAGCTACACTCACTACTCTCTCACACTTATTCTTCCGCAACTTTCACTTTCACAAAAAGCATTGTAACACTTAGCGATCTGGTCGATATCCTGCACTGTATCCTGAAGTTGAAAGCAATAAGAAGAACAAGGCAGCTGCGATTGTTAGCTCCCGAGGTTTTATGCCGGCGATCTAGATTGATCAAGGGCTTTCCTCGTACATCTCGTGTCATTTCCTTTACTTTTTGCTCATAGTTTGATCTTAGATATAGCTCAATATCCTGAGCCATATCCTGAAAACTGTTTTTCCTAAACAAGTTAACCAACATATTTTCAACACACTTTTTAGCACACTACCTCACTTAACTAATTTGATCACTTAATTACTTCGGTAATTTTTGACCAAAACAATTTGGCGCCCACCGTGGGGCAAGTGGTGCTATCTTTACTAAAAATCTTTGTGAAATCATTAATTGGCTTTCTATTTTCAAAACTTTTTGCTACATTATTTGCAATGGCCACAAGATCAAGCATGAGCTCCTCCACTGTGTCTGCTACAGCTTCTGCTACTACTGGTTCGGTGCTCCCGCCACCTCCTCCAAGAATGCCCGCTTCTTCAAAACCTCAGGATATTATCCCTAATCGGAGTATTCAGGGATCCGCTCCCGTTTTAGCTTCCAATGATGAAATTCTAACTTTATTTGGAAGTGTGCAGGAACAAATGAGGCAGCAACAGGAAACAAACCAAATGCTGTTAAGGGAAATACAACTCTTAAAATCTAGTTCGAGCAGATCCACTGAGGATATCGTCACTCCTTTACAACCCAGAACTTTGAACTTCAGTTCGGCTATGTATACTGTGGATAATAGGGGAAATATTGTGCCTAGCCATCCCCAGAACCATACTCCTGAAATACCCTCCTCGGTCAGGATGTCAACTGTGAGGAGTTCAGGATATGCTTCAGGATATGGCCAGAATCCTCAAACCGGTAACGTGTCAAATAATAATACACTTGCTACTAACAGTATTGGATCTTTGCAGGATGCAGGTGTGACATCAACATTGTCTAGGGAACTTCAGAAGCTAAAGGATATGATATCCAGTGTACCTGGGGTGGTTCAGCCAATTCCTGAAGTATCCCAGGATAGCCACATGATATCTCGGTTTGTGCATCCTATTTGTGATGCTGAAATCCCAAAAAGATTCCAAACTCCCAACATGAAGCTTTATGATGGAACCACAGATCCTGAGGAGCATATTGCCCAGTATAAGGAAAGGATGGAAATCAATCCTGTCACTCCAGAAGCATGCTTGTGCAAGGGCTTTGGTTCTACCTTAACAGGATCAGCCTTGAAATGGCTCTTGAATGTTCCTCCGCACTCGATTACATCATTTGCTCATTTAGTGAATTTATTTAATAGTCAATTTTCTTGTAGTCTGTGACAACTCGAACCCTTAAGGTTAGTAACGCTGAATAGTGTGACCTTAACTCCTTATTATTTCTCTTCTTTGCGTTAATATTTTGCTTTGTGATAACGCCGTTAACTTAATCGTAGAATGACTAGGTTAGTTAACTTGGGGCGCACATTTAATGGACTATGTAATCGATTGATAAACAATCTAAGCTTCGGACATAATTCATGTTTCACATAACCATACACATGACCATAGTTGAATCATACAATCTAGTGTGCGTCCTATTAACGTATCAACACATATTAGACAAGGCCCAAATGAAACATGTAGCACAGTTGACACACACAATACCCGTCCCAGCCCACTAACATATAAGCGAGTGTTCCAACACTTGATATTTAGGTCCAGGTATATTAAGGTTTCGGTCCATATAACTGACACTTATGTTCATATACATTACACATATCCTGTTTTAATTAGTGCGGCCCAGCCCAATTCCTCCTTTAATTGAATAATCTTGGGCCGCTAACCTTGTAGCCCAACAAAGGCAGTGACCGGCTCCTTTAATTGAACTGGCCCAGCTTCTAAACCTTCACTTATACGTATTGTAATCAAACTCTATCTTTGATTAGTTTAAAAATAAAACAAACCCTACTCTCTCTCTTTTATGATTACGTTCGACTGAAGAAACCCACCCCCTCTCCTCTGATCGCACGGTTGCAGCAGCAGAACCCCACCCTCACGTATTAGCCTTCTATTGATCGGAATCTTGGTTAGTCGACCTTTACTATGTTGTTATTCTGTGGTTGTTCTTTGTGATGTTATTGATTTTTATAGTTGTTACACAGTATGTATTTAGCAAAAGTGTTCTCATATATGATTGTCACTATGTTATTATGTGAGTAGGATCATGATCTTGAAATTCATATTAGGATAGATGGGTGTATGTGCATGAATTCGTTGGTAAAAGGGGTGTATGTGCATGAATTCGCTGGAATCATATAGATGGGTAATACGTTCTGATTAATCTTGGTTGACTAATATGTAGGTATTTTGTTATTAGTTGTGGGGTAATTAACTTATGATATTAATTGGGTTCTACACACACACACTGGGCCGAAGTACACAGCTTCTTATTGATATCTAGTGACCGCACACAATTGCACTTGTGGGCCGTGAGCTGTATCGTGGGCTGCGGATGAAACAGGCCGCAGGATATGGTTGGATTTGATTAAGGGGCCGGGTAGCATAGTGGGTAATAATCGGATTACATATTAACTAATCGGATTAATAACGTTAGTAAACATTGATTGTTGGAGAATGGGCCGTGTAACTGATTTGGGCCAAGGCTTGATCTCCTCTTAAAACGTCATGATTGAGAAGTAAAAGTTGTGTTAAGTGTTGAGTTGGGCTGAAAATAATACTGGCCGAGTCGACCCCAGTTACACAACCACATTCGGGCCGGGAGGCATTAAAGGGGAGCCGCACGTATAAGGGGCTTGGTATATTATTTGGGCTTAATGTATAAACCTTTTGGGCTGCATAAGTGGATGATGTATGATGATGGGCTGATAAGTGTTTATTGTACATAAACTTATAACATAACCTAGTACGTGACCCGAACACATGTTATGTGATTATATGGTGATCATATACTGATAGGTTGCATGAATTACTACTATGATTGTATAAGGATACGTTCAATCAGTGTACATTACAAGTATAGTATGTGTGGAGAATGTGTGTGATAAATAAGAAAAGGTTAAGTGTGCAAGGACCTGAAATGTACTGACTATACTTGTGGGAATTATTGTGTGGTTCAATGTATCATTTGATATTAAAGACATCAGTGAATTTAGCGATCATGTGCATTACTTGTTTAACTGTTATACGTGACTTGTGTGATAGTACTTGATGTAGCTTACGCGAAAATGAATTGTGAAACTGATAAACACCAAACACTCTTCTAGGTCGCGAGTATTGAATAAATTAACAAGTCGTTGTCTAAACCGAGCAAACCTAAGGTGAGTTCATTGCATTTCTCTAAGCATGCGTCCCGGTGGTTTGGGACAACTGGTAAACATTCGGAAGGGAAACATTGGGTAAACAACTTAATCGGTTTTGGTTATTGCCTGGAGGGCAATGGAGGTATTTAGTTGATAGCGCTATTAGGTGGGAAACCTCACACCGGGCCGTAAGGACGGGCGTGAACTAATTATCTGGGTATGGCTATGGTTGTTAGAGGCACACTCCTCGGATACATATGGGCACTCTCCCTAGGGTATCTAACGAAGGCAACATAGCAAACGGTCGTTAAGGGGTACCCACTCCCCGGATACATATGGGCACATTCCCTAGGGTATCTAGCATGAGCAACATTGTATCGCAGTGTTAAATCATATTAACATACATATGGTAACGTAACTTGTTAACAAAACCTTGAACTCACCAGCGTAGTCTGACACACTTGTTTACATGCTTGTAGGTAATTATTGAAGGAACTTGGGAGCTTGCTGTCTGATGCTGCTGGAGTGGTTGTGGTCATAATAAACAGTTATTTTGTTTTGGTTTTGATACATTTACACACTTATACATTTATGCTTCCGCTCAGTACTTGGGTTTTGGTTTAACTTTTCAAACGATACATTCTTTCAATTGGGTATTTTAGTACATTATAACTTATGTTTGACATGATTGGTGGCTCTTTGTTGAATCGTTACACCTCCACTAGGGACACGCCCTAGGTGGTAATTGGGGGTGTGACAGTTTGGTATCAAAGCCACTGGTTATAGAGAACTCGATTTTAAAATGTTTTCATAAAACCAGACTATAACCGAATTAATCCAAACGATGACCATGACACTCAGCTTCAGACTGCAAGGTTCGTTCCTCGTTAGCTTATGCTTTATATGCCTAGTAAACGTAACCATATTTATAGCATGCACGATACGACATGGTAGGCATCATGACACATTGATAGTGTAACATAACACTTGCATCTAGTAAATTCTAATCTTGTTGGCAGTGCTTATTTTGTGTTGATTGGGGTGGGAGAAACTTCAAACATAAGTTAAGGAGCATTGAGAGGAGCATGCAAAACGCCTTATTATCATGGGTGCACACATAATAATAACGCGTGATGCATGTAAATCCCAATGAGGCTTAACGAGTGTAAGAGGGGTTCTTCCCTGTTTGTGTATGAACATGGTAGTTAATCGTCCCTAACGTGATAAACCTGAACACTTTTCTCGTTCTCGACTCCTAAATTTGTCCCCTTCCCCTATTATAGAACCATGAGTGGACGAGGAAACGGATGTAGCAACTGTTGATTGAAACCTTGTGTGCTTACTCTTTTCTGTCATTCTTTTTTTCCCTTTTCTGCGTTAATACCCTCTTTTGGTACGTTGTGAGTGTGCATTCTTTCGTTTAACTTGCGTTACGTCATCAACTCGACAGGCATGTCTGCACCGTCCGCATCTTTCGACCAATCCCGGGCGCCAGGGAAGGCACCCGCTGCTACTCACTCACCCCCGCGTCAGATGGAGACGCATGCTGCTTATAGGAAGAGACTCGCACAGGGCGGGGAGTCGTCCTCCCGACCTACGCATGCACTACCAGTTAACTCCCTCAGCGCTCAGGCCGAGTCGGCTGTGAGTAAGGCCCTCCGAGATTATAACCAGATTCTAATAGGACAAAACCAAGTCTTAATGGAGCAAAATCAGAAATTACTAAGAAAGGTTGATACCCTAGGAGGGCGAGTGGAAGCTCAAGAGAAGCAGATACAGGAACTTAATAGGAGAACTACTGACTTGAAGGCAGAAGCCCTAAAAGGGCGTGAGGTACAAGGTCTGATACTGAGAGACGCTCGAGTGGATCATGAAAGGCTTAACTCGCATGCCGAAAGGATAGGTATGATGGATTGGAGGGTCCATCAGTTGGAGGAAGCCCGCTTCGCACCTGAACCCGAGCCAGCCCCAGTCCCGGCACCTCCCGAACCAGGGGCGGAAGAGTCTGATGAAGAGCCCGAAGAGGAGGAGGAAGAGCCGGAAGAGGAGGAAGAAGAGCCAGAGGAGGTCTCGGATAATGACGGAGACGATGATGATGGTAGTGACCTCGGGGATGGTGACGTGGACGACTGACTCGTCTTTCAATCGTTTATCTAGTTATTTTTCTTTCAGTTATTTTCGTATAAACAATCATGGTGATTAAAACTTTTGCGAATATTCGATGTAGTGGCTTATATGGTTTAATTTGAATGGGTTTCTTATCTTATCGTTTAAAGGATATTTCTTGTACTGAGTCGTCACCTTACCTCTTTTTACCCTTGCACCACAAGAGTCACATCTTTGACTCTACGACAGTTACCTTAATTATGGTAAACCTCTCGCTGGCCTTTGTACTACCCGGTGCCTATTGGTTGATACAATGCCTCTTGTTCGAGTTCGTTGGAACTCCCGTCGTGGCCCAGAGTTCACCTGATAACAAGTAAATCAAAGGAAACGCAAGTATCCCCAGTTGTGCAATGAACATAAGTCTACTACTGAAACTACAGTGGAATTTCGGGACGAAATTCCCAATCAACGGGGGAAGGATGTGACACCCCAAGAAAAACCAGGAAACCACGCAACTTAGCTAGCTTCCTCAGTAACCACGTGCTAAATTTCGGGACGAGATTCCTTTTCAAGTTGGGGATGATGTCACAACTGAGCAGAACCCGCAACAATCTTGATTTCTCACTTCGTGCCTCTCACTTGACGCTTGCCAAATTTCGGGACGAAATTCTTTTCAAGTTGGGGATGATGTGACAACTCGAACCCTTAAGGTTAGTAACGCTGAATAGTGTGACCTTAACTCTTTATTATTTCTCTTCTTTGCGTTAATATTTTGCTTTGTGATAACGCCGTTAACTTAATCGTAGAATGACTAGGTTAGTTAACTTGGGCCGCACATATAATGGACTATGTAATCGATTGATAAACAATCTAAGCTTCGAACATAATTCATGTTTCACATAACCATACACATGACCATAGTTGAATCATACAATCTAGTGTGCGTCCTATTAACGTATCAACACATATTAGACAAGGCCCAAATGAAACATGTAGCACAGTTGACACACACAATACCCGTCCCAGCCCACTAACATATAAGCGAGTGTTCCAACACTTGATATTTAGGTCCAGGTATATTAAGGTTTCGGTCCATATAACTGACACTTATGTTCATATACATTACACATATCCTGTTTTAATTAGTGCGGCCCAGCCCAATTCCTCCTTTAATTGAATAATCTTGGGCCGCTAACCTTGTAGCCCAACAAAGGCAGTGACCGGCTCCTTTAATTGAACTGGCCCAGCTTCTAAACCTTCACTTATACGTATTGTAATCAAACTCTATCTTTGATTAGTTTAAAAATAAAACAAACCCTACTCTCTCTCTTTTATGATTACGTTCGACTGAAGAAACCCACCCCCTCTCCTCTGATCGCACGGTTGCAGCAGCAGAACCCCACCCTCACGTATTAGCCTTCTATTGATCGGAATCTTGGTTAGTCGACCTTTACTATGTTGTTATTCTGTGGTTGTTCTTTGTGATGTTATTGATTTTTATAGTTGTTACACAGTATGTATTTAGCAAAAGTGTTCTCATATATGATTGTCACTATGTTATTATGTGAGTAGGATCATGATCTTGAAATTCATATTAGGATAGATGGGTGTATGTGCATGAATTCGTTGGTAAAAGGGGTGTATGTGCATGAATTCGCTGGAATCATATAGATGGGTAATACGTTCTGATTAATCTTGGTTGACTAATATGTAGGTATTTTGTTATTAGTTGTGGGGTAATTAACTTATGATATTAATTGGGTTCTACACACACACACTGGGCCGAAGTACACAGCTTCTTATTGATATCTAGTGACCGCACACAATTGCACTTGTGGGCCGTGAGCTGTATCGTGGGCTGCGGATGAAACAGGCCGCAGGATATGGTTGGATTTGATTAAGGGGCCGGGTAGCATAGTGGGTAATAATCGGATTACATATTAACTAATCGGATTAATAACGTTAGTAAACATTGATTGTTGGAGAATGGGCCGTGTAACTGATTTGGGCCAAGGCTTGATCTCCTCTTAAAACGTCATGATTGAGAAGTAAAAGTTGTGTTAAGTGTTGAGTTGGGCTGAAAATAATACTGGCCGAGTCGACCCCAGTTACACAACCACATTCGGGCCGGGAGGCATTAAAGGGGAGCCGCACGTATAAGGGGCTTGGTATATTATTTGGGCTTAATGTATAAACCTTTTGGGCTGCATAAGTGGATGATGTATGATGATGGGCTGATAAGTGTTTATTGTACATAAACTTATAACATAACCTAGTACGTGACCCGAACACATGTTATGTGATTATATGGTGATCATATACTGATAGGTTGCATGAATTACTACTATGATTGTATAAGGATACGTTCAATCAGTGTACATTACAAGTATAGTATGTGTGGAGAATGTGTGTGATAAATAAGAAAAGGTTAAGTGTGCAAGGACCTGAAATGTACTGACTATACTTGTGGGAATTATTGTGTGGTTCAATGTATCATTTGATATTAAAGACATCAGTGAATTTAGCGATCATGTGCATTACTTGTTTAACTGTTATATGTGACTTGTGTGATAGTACTTGATGTAGCTTACGCGAAAATGAATTGTGAAACTGATAAACACCAAACACTCTTCTAGGTCGCGAGTATTGAATAAATTAACAAGTCGTTGTCTAAACCGAGCAAACCTAAGGTGAGTTCATTGCATTTCTCTAAGCATGCGTCCCGGTGGTTTGGGACAACTGGTAAACATTCGGAAGGGAAACATTGGGTAAACAACTTAATCGGTTTTGGTTATTGCCTGGAGGGCAATGGAGGTATTTAGTTGATAGCGCTATTAGGTGGGAAACCTCACACCGGGCCGTAAGGACGGGCGTGAACTAATTATCTGGGTATGGCTATGGTTGTTAGAGGCACACTCCTCGGATACATATGGGCACTCTCCCTAGGGTATCTAATGAAGGCAACATAGCAAACGGTCGTTAAGGGGTACCCACTCCCCGGATACATATGGGCACATTCCCTAGGGTATCTAGCATGAGCAACATTGTATCGCAGTGTTAAATCGTATTAACATACATATGGTAACGTAACTTGTTAACAAAACCTTGAACTCACCAGCGTAGTCTGACACACTTGTTTACATGCTTGTAGGTAATTATTGAAGGAACTTGGGAGCTTGCTGTCTGATGCTGCTGGAGTGGTTGTGGTCATAATAAACAGTTATTTTGTTTTGGTTTTGATACATTTACACACTTATACATTTATGCTTCCGCTCAGTACTTGGGTTTTGGTTTAACTTTTCAAACGATACATTCTTTCAATTGGGTATTTTAGTACATTATAACTTATGTTTGACATGATTGGTGGCTCTTTGTTGAATCGTTACACCTCCACTAGGGACACGCCCTAGGTGGTAATTGGGGGTGTGACATAGTCGGAGTTTTGAAAAACTAACAAGTGATCTTTACAGGATAACTCAAGGACCTCAGGAATCCCTAAGGGATTATGTGAACAAATTCAGCAGGGAATCCTTGGATATCCCACACCTTGATGTTGCTACGACGGTCCAAGCGTTCAAGATGGGATTACAAAAGGATTCCCAATTTTATCAGGATCTTGTGATGAATCCTTGCAGGAACTTGGATGAAGCTCGAAACAGGGCCTTGAGATTTATCAGGCTGGAAGATGATAAGAAAATGCAAGAGAGGATGAATTCATCCACCACCTATGAGTCAACTAATAGGAAGTCCGAATCCTCGTATAAACCATACCGCTCTAAGGCGTATGGTAGAAATGACAATAAAAGAGTGAATGTCGTTGAAGACGTGGATCCTGAAGAATATCCTGAATTATCTAAATATTGCTTTTCTGTTAACATTCCTGAAATAATGTATGCTATGCAGGGTTTGGGAGACAAAGTTAGGTGGCCTCGAAAGAATCAACAAAAAGCCGATTGGAAGGATAAATCCAAATGGTGTGCCTTCCACGAAGACTTCGGACATGTAACAGAGGATTGCATTGCTCTAAGAAAAGAAATAAGCTACCTTATCAGCAAGGGATATCTGAAGGATCTTCTAGGAAGAAAGAAGAATAAGGGTCAGGATACTGAGAAGGATCCTGAACGGGCAACATCACCTCCTGCGGATGCCAAGATAATCAACTTTATTTCAGGAGGATCCGACATTTGTGGGATTTCCTATTCTGCAGCCAAGAGGCATGCAAAGGAGGCTAAGACCGAAAGGGGAGACAAACCAGCCAGGATGACTACCCTCACAACTGATAAAGTGACCACTTTCGACAGTGATGACAGGGATATAGTCCAGGATCCTCACCATGATGCTCTTGTAATAACATTATATGTGGCTAACCATTTTGTACGCAGGATATTGGTGGACAATGGCAGCTCCGTCAACATAATCCAACTAGAGACTCTGAAAAGAATGAATGTATCTCCAATGGATATCACTTCGAAATCCACCGTGCTTGTTGGGTTCAGTGGAGAGGCTAGAAACACAGTGGGAGAAATAAAGTTACCAGTATATGTTGAAGGGGTCAACTCGATACAACGTTTCTTTGTGATGGACTCCCTATCCTGCTATAACATCATACTAGGCAAGCCATGGATCCATGACATGAAGGCTGTGCCGTCAACTTATCACCAATGCATCAAGATTCCTACCCCTTGGGGGGTTGTTAAGGTTGATAGTGATCAGCAAGAGGCAAAAGAATGTTACTCATCCTCAATGAAATCCTCAACCAAGCCTAATACATCATAGCAATTAAAGATGCGGGCCCAGGATATCATGGAGGCTTCAGAACAGGATGTGAAGAAAGTTATCTTGGATCAGGATAATCCTGATATCTCGGTGCTCGTAGGAACCAATATCCCTCAGGATATTGAAGAACAATTAACTAACTTTTTGAAGTGCAGGATGTCGACATTTGCATGGAAGCATGAGGATATGACAGGTATACCCAAAGACATTATCACTCACAACCTTGGAATCGACATGTCGTTCAAGCCCGTACAGCAAAAGAGAAGGAAGTTCGCCCCTGAACGAAATATAATTATCCAAGAGGAAGTTGAAAGATTGTTGAAGTCAAGAATGATAAGAGAAGTCAAGTTTCCAAGATGGCTAGCAAATGTAGTGGTGGTACAGAAGAAAAATGGGAAATGGAGAGTCTGTATAGATTACACAGACTTGAATAAGGCCTGTCCCAAAGACCCATTTCCGCTTCTTCATATTGATGCAATGGTGGATGCTACTGCCGGGCACGAGATGTTAACCTTCATGGATGCATCCTCAGGATTCCAGCAGATCCGAATGGAACCTTCGGACCAGGAGGATACTGCCTTCATGACACCAACAGGTATTTATTGTTATACTGCTATGCCTTTCGGTTTGAAAAATGCAGATGCAACATACCAGAGATTGGTAAACATGATATTCAAAGATAAGCTGGGGGACACAATGGAGGTATACATCGATGACATTGTGGTAAAATCTAAAAGAGCTGAGGATCACCTCCAGGATATTAAGGGAGCATTTGATATCCCGGATCAGTATAACATGAAGCTAAATCCTGCTAAGTGCCATTTCGGAGTGGGAGCAGGAAAGTTTCTAGGATATATGGTGACCAAAAGAGGAATAGAGGCAAGCCCGGAGCAAATTAAAGCTATCTTGGATATTAAATCACCTTCAAATATGAAGGATGTTCAACGGTTAACAGGACGAGTTGCAGCATTGAACAGATTTATTTCAAGATCCTCCGAGAAATGCAAAGAATTTTACGATATCCTGAAGAAGAACAAGAAGTTCGAATGGGGAGAGAAGCATGAAGCAGCCCTGTAGGATTTGAAGCAGTATCTTTCAACTGCACTGCTGTTCATGAAGCCTGAGAATGGTGAACCACTATCCCTATACCTCGCAGTATCAGGGAATGCTGTAAGTGCCGTCCTTATAAAGGATCATGAAGGTCAGCAATATCCTGTTTATTATGTTAGTAAAAGTTTGTTAGATGCTGAAACTAGATATTCTCATTTAGAAAAGTTGATACTAGCATTAGGTATGGCATCAACGAAGCTTAGACATTATTTTGAGACACATAGAATTCATGTTAAAACCAATTATCCTGTCAAAAATGTGCTTAGGAAACCCGAGATGTCAGGCAGGATGGCCAAGTGGTCAGTAAAGTTAAGTGCTTATGACTTAGTGTATGAACCTAGAAATGCCATAAAATCACAGGCTCTAACTGATTGTAGGATCGTGTGATGACCCGAACGAGTCGTTCAGAGGCTTTCTCCTTGGTTTCAGGTGCGGAATAACAAGTAACTAAGGTAGAAACAGCAGGCAAATCACTTTTAACTACTTGTTTATTGATTTCAAACGTTTACAGCTCAAATCTCGCACCGGCAAAGCTTCGGCACGATTTTTCTCCAACACTTTTCTATATTTCAATCTAAGATCTATCATTCGATGTCTCTGACTCGATACAAGACGTAATCAGCAGATGTAGTGCACCAACAGACTCCCCCTCAGATGTTGATGGAGTCGACTATCGAGTCACACCATGCTGTTTCTTCACATCTTCAGTCTTGATCAGTCTTCGACCTTTTCTCTCTCTTTCTACAGACTCCCCCTCTCGATTTGCTGGTATTCACATCTTCAGCAACATCTTCAGGATCGTTGTCTGATCTTCACAGGCCTTCGGAATCAAATAACCTAGCTTTGAAAACACATTAATTCTCTTGATCAGATCTCTTGATTCCTGCACAATCTTAACCCAGAAATAAATTCTCTAGATTTATCACATATCAACAACCTGTGCATCAACTCATGACTCTCTCTCACCAATCTATGATGAACCACTTAAAGAAGGTTAAAATTAACAAAAAACAGTTAGGTTTACACAAACACTCCCCCTCAAATACTGCCCATCATGTTTAGCACACGGAATTTTGAAAATCAGTTTTCCAATATCAGTTGTCGAAAATCTTTTTGATTTTTTCAAAATTATGCTAAAACACACACAAAATCTTTTTGGATTTTCAAAGAGAGAAAATAAAATGCAGAAATAAACTATTTACAAACAATATTTTTGTGAGTTTGTGCAAGAGGATCATATCAGTTTATGAGACAAATCACCAACACCGTTAAGCTTTAAACATTCTCAGTTTTAAACAATTTACCTAGATTGTCAGTATGTTTGTCCTCTTAAATTCTCAACACAAATTTCAATTGATTCGAGATACGATATTAATGTTTTAGAGACTTAAACTTAATTGTGTATCACTCCACTTGAATATACTCCCGTATCCAGATCCCAAATATTCAGTCTTACAGGTGAGTATACCACAGATGATATCTGTAAAGGGGTTAAATGCGAAACCGTGAGAGCTCAGGTCAGAACTTCCGTTCAGCAGAGAGATGACGGCTCGACTTTTGGTGGGTCCCCTTTAGAGGATCTTTTTGCATTTCAACAGCAGCGACTATCAATTTTATTGTTTCATCAGCATGCTGAGGGCGAAGCTTATGTTTCAAAGCTTTAGCAGAAAGTATTATCCGGGGACTAGGTCAGTACTTCCATACAGCAGAAGTCCCGGGATAATACCCCAGATATCACTGAGTATAAAGACCTAGTATCTCAGAATACGGGACCTTTCAAACAAGATTTCGGGGGTTACCCATATATTCAAGAATAGTTACCCACGAATTAAGCAAGTTTGATTTAGGTTTATATCTCGTTTCAATTTACTAAATGTGCGAAAATCTACTGACACATCCGCAGTAAGATTGTTTAACACTTTTTAACTTTTCATTTCTTTAGCGTGCCGTGATAGTCCACTGATGTACTATCATTTCCTCTTTTTCGCAACAAAACTCATTTTTGAATTTTATCATGTTTTTGGCTTTTTCAAATTTTCAAATGTTTTTGGATTTTCTGAAATTTCCCTACTCCCCCTAAAATGCAAACACATTTTAAAGAAAATTTGAAAACTTCTAAATTTTTACCTACTAGAAACATAAAAAGTAAAACAAACTATACAGAAACTTGACAACTGACACTGAATCACATCAAATCGCCATTCACTAGGCATAAACAATCTGAACTCCCCCTATCACAAAT